>NC_049905.1:9414495-9558654 GCF_001411555.2 Juglans regia
CTCCAAAGTGAATGGATTTTGAAGCCATCTAAATTACTTGCTTTAGGATGCAGATCGAGAAGATTTTCTAATCCACATTCCAAAGCTCTCTTTTTGGGTGGGTATCCAGAAGGAAGTTCAAGCAATCAAAGCATATCTACCAGCATTCTTTTTGTGCCAGTACGTGCGAACCTCGTTCTCCATCCATATGGAGGGCCTTTTAGTAGAATAATGACGTTCTTATAACTAGTTTACAAAAATCTCAATACATTTAAGAAAAATGATATTTGCTATCTTAGAGTGAAGTGTCAAGCATTTTTTACAATAAATTTGGGATTTATATAAAAAATAAAATTATTTTTTAATAATAGACCATATTTTTTTCTTCAAGATACATCTTAAGACTATATTTAGCATACTATAACTCTACATTTAAATCAGGATTTGAAAATCATTTATAGAAAATATGATAAATATTTTAGTGACAAAGAGATTTCATAAAAATAAAGTTACACATTGATATGATTTGATTTGATACGTCAAATTGTAAAACTATATTTAAATAGATGTAACGTATCATATAAAGCCACATTAATTTATAAATATGTTTATGAATATAACACTTCTAAAAAATATATGGAATCCTATCATCTTCCCTTGTCAATGGTCAAGGTTGCGTTAATGTAGTTATCTATCTTAAAGTACACATCCATTTACATAGTCTCAATAATAAAGTTACGTTTACAATATAACATTTTCAAAGAAAAATCTTCTAGAAAATTAATAAATAAATAGGAATGTCACTTCCAATATACTATAAGATATATCTTATCCATTTACATAAAAATAAATAAATATATTACACATGAGGACAACAAATTACCATTGTCAACTTTATCCATTTTATTAAAAAAAATATTAATGAACTCAAACATCTAATCATAATATTATGATTTAATGGATAGAGGATCTACATTCTCAACTAATGAGAAGGGGTATATAGGCCATCAAATCTTGCGATGCGTATTCGGCGAGTACATGCATCTAATAATAACAATTCAATACAAGCATCCACATATTAAAAAAATAATAATAAGTTGTACAAATATATTGTAAGATATATATTATCATTCACATAAAAATAAATACATATATTATACATGAGGACAATAAATTTTAAACTAATCATTTTTCAAACTAATCATTATAACTTTTTAAAATTTTCAAAAAATAATCCTAACTTTTTTAAATTTCTAAATAAAAATAATATTAAAAAATTATACTATTACAATATTTTAATTTTATAATTTTTTTTATTTAATTTTTTTCCCTCCTTTCGCAAAATCTAAAAAAATATTTAATTCAAATTATCTCACTACTATTCACAAATTATCTTACTACTATTTACAAAATTATCATCCCATCTTCACTACCCAAACAACCCGAAACATTGTTCTGATGCAGAGAGTATATATGACCTCCACTGTTTCCGGCATTCTCAAATGTCAAAAAACAAAATTTCATCATCCTAATGTGAATGTGTCTACATCATGGGAAAAAAGTATGAAGAAGAGGTGCATGATGATTATGAAGATGTTATTGAGGGAGATTCTGAAACAAGTATGAAAAATACATCTGAAGATGAAGAATAAAAGTACTAAATATTTTATTCATATAAGTGACTATAAAATATCTTGAATTTTCAACATTTATTCTACATAATTTTCTTTGATATAATTAATTATTTTCAAGAATGCTGCCAAAACGACAACAACGAAATGTGCCTCCGCCAAGTCCAAGTCTCGAACCCATTGAGGACTCCCCACTTGAGGAATCCGCTCCTGAAGATCAAGTTAACACGCAACAGAACAACAGCCAGTCCACACCTACTAGTAAGGAAATATTGTCATTGATAATTAATTATATAGTTAATACTTTTGTCTCAATAACTATATAACTATAATTATACTATCTATTATCATGTAGTTGATGCATTTGCACGTCGCGGTCGTGGCTATACACATGGCATCTCTCTTGAGAAAAATAGATGGTACGGAAAACTCAAGATTACCATTCCTGATAATTTCACTGGAGGAGTGGATGATAGTGCAGCAGTGCTTTCCTCTTATATTGGCACAGTAGTTCAATCTTATGCTCCATTTCATGTGCGCTCGTGGCGAGATGTTCCGAATGAGATTAAGGAGCACATTCGAAGTCGTGTGTTGGTGAGTTTACTTTGAGAGTACATTTTTTTCACCTAGATTAATATATCATATTTTTGACCTGATTCACTTGTTAGGATGAATTCAACCTCGATTTTGGCCATAGCGAGAATTTGAGAACCGTGAATGAGTTTATGGCTACACTATTCCGACGTCACAAGGGACGATGTCATGAGCACTTCAAAAAGTTTGAGACATTGGAAGAGGTTGCGTAGTCTCCTTTCCAGCAGATGAAGTTAGATGATTGGAGAAAGTGTTGTGATCTTTTCGCATCTCCAGATTATCAGGTATTTTACATTTATATCTTTTAATTATTTACATTCATATTCGTTCTATATATTATATGTATACGTATTACAATTAACATTCTTAATATATTTTGTAATACTTGAGTTCTACAAATGCATAGAATAGATCCACTCTGACTGTCCACCATCGTGCCGGTTTAAGGTCATTCCACTGTCTTGCTGAGAAAATGGTAATTAAAAAATTATAGAATTCATTTATTTTTCTGATATTCTTTTATTTAAGTACTAAAATTATCTTTTTAAAATTGCTAATGTCGCTTCGTTAGAAACGTGACTCACAAATTTGACTCTCATGTCAGAAAATGCATCTTTGTTGGCTATCCTATTGGTCAAAAAGCTTACCGCTTATATGATCTCAAAACTCACCAAGTCAAGATGTCATCTTTCATGAGGAAATTTTTCCTTTTCATACCACAGAATCCCCCCGAGCCACAACCATTTCCCAACCTGAGATAATCGAATACCCTACAGAGTCACTCTCTCTTCCAAATCCTCTTAATTCATCATTACCCGAGACCACTTCCACAGAAAATTCCTTCTCTCCTGTCTCATCTCCAACCCCCCCTCTTCGTAGAAGTGAATGCACCGGAAAACCATACATTCTTCTTCAAGATTTTCATTGTGGAAAAGTGAGTACAATGTCATCAAATGCAACCCCCAACCAAGAATCGTCAACCAAGTCAGGTACTCGGTACCCTTTAAGTAAATACATTTCATATGATTCTTTATCTTCTAATCATAAACACTTTGTCAATGCTATTTCAAGTGTTCTCGAACCAACCTCCTATGCACAGGCTGTATTAGATCCGAAATGGCAAGAGGCTAAGCAACGTGAACTTCATGCCCTCACTACTCAAAATACATGGTCTTTGGTTCCTTTGCCTACTGGTCATCGTCCTATTGGTAGCAAATGGGTATATCATATCAAATAAAATTCTAATGGCACGATTGAATGCTACAAAGCACGGTTAGTTGCCAAAGGATTTTCTCAACAAGAAGGCTTGGATTACACTGAAACATTTGCACCTGTTGCTAAGTTAACAACTGTTCGATGTCTTCTTGTTGTTGCTACTGCTAAACAATGGCCATTACATCAAATGGATGTGACCAATGCCTTCCTTCATGGTGATTTAGAGGAAGAGGTATATATGACTCCACCACTGGGTCTTTGCTGACAAGGGGAGAAGCTTGTATGTCGACTGCATAAGTCCCTCTATGGACTTAAACAAGCCCCTCGAAATTGGTTTGCAAAATTCACTCATGCTATCAAAAAGGCTGGTTTTGTTCAATCACATTCAGATTATTCTTTATTTGTGAAGACTAAAGGTCCATCTACAACTATGATGCTTATCTATGTAGAAGACATAGTAATAACAGGCAATGATGCTACAGCTATACAGAGTCTCAAAGATTTTTTGCATCAACAATTCCACATCAAAGATCTCGGTTCTTTAAAGTTTTTTCTTGGCTGAGAAGTTGCAAGGTCCAAAGAAGGCATTGTAATCTCTCAACGAAAGTATACCTTAGAGATTATAGATGATGTTTGTTACTTGGGTGCTCAACCTTCCAACTTTCCAATGGAAGTAAATCTAAAGCTCACAGATGATCAAGGTGATTTGGTGCATGATCTAGAGCGCTATAGAAGATTAGTTGGGAAATTAATCTATCTCACAATTACAAGACCAGACATTACATACTCAATTAATATCCTAAGCCAATTTATGCATGCACCTAGAAAGCCTCATTGGGATGCTACTCATTGCATTATTAAATACCTTAAAGGAAGTCCAGGTCTCGACTTGTTATGTTCAGCAAGCAATTAGTTCAACTTGAAGGCTTATTGTGATGCAAATTGGGCAAACTGTCCAATAACTCGAAGATCAACTACAAGTTATTGTGTGCACTTGGGAAACTCACTGATTTCATGGAAAGCCAAGAAACAGAAAACAACCTCCAGATCATCCTCGGAAGCTGAGTATAGGTCCATCGCAGCAGCAACTTGTGAATTGACTTGGCTCAGACTTTTGCTTAATGACATGCAGATTTCCACAGGACCAGCAAAGTTATTATGTGATAATCAAGCTGCACTGCACATAGCAGCAAATCCAGTATATCATGAGCGCACCAAGCACATAGAACTCGATTACAATGTTGTAAGAGAAAAGATACAAGAAGGTCAAATTGTTACAGAATTTGTTCCATCTCAATTGCAGCTGGCAGATGTTTTTACAAAAGCTCTTGGAGGAAATGTGTTTAAAAACTTAAGAAGCAAGTTGAACATGCTGGATATACATGCTCCAACTTGAAAGGGAGTGTTAAGATTTGTTGAGATTTGACTAACGTTAGTTTTGGAGATAATCTTTACTGCACATATTTAGGAATATGTAATCCCTTCATTCAAGGGAATTAGGTGAGATTTTATTTTCTTTCCTTGCTGATCAGATCATGAAGTGATCTGTATATATGTATATATTATAGCCTTTTGACACGGAAATAATATAACAAAAACATAAAGCTTTCTCAATTCTCTTTTTGTCATTATTTTAAAACATAATTGTGAAATTTATTGTGCAAAGTATTGTGTTTATCATTTTCCTTCGGTTAAGTTTTTAGTATCATTAAAACAAACGGAGCCATCCCATTTATCAAATCTATGTGAATGCAGGTCGCACCACTACATTTTTTTTGCTTACTGGTGCGAGTCATTCATTGATTATTTCCATGGTAAAGCTCTCTTCATGGTTTGAGGACTATGTTTACCTATTCATTGAAGTTTCTTCCAGATAGGCATCAGGGATTTAGGTTATTACAAAGCAATTGAGTGGTTTCAAGTACTGTACCTATTTTAAAATTGTTCAACTCCTTTCTATTAGTAAAATTGGATTACAATTTACAAGCCATAGCCATAAAAGAAATAAGGCTCAGAGAACATAGCTTTCTTTTATCCATACCAACCCTGACTACTGGATTCTCGAAAAGACTGAATCAAACAACTTCCCAATACACCATCTCATGACATGGAGATGGTTGTACTTCTTCCATGCATACCAATTTTAAGTGGTTATTGCCAACTCACTGACTTTGAAAGGGGGAAGAAGGGAATGCAAACAAACTGCCAATCCACCAACTCAAGATATGGAGGGAGAAGCTCTCCCTAAATGCTTTGCTTAGACTGAAGTTTATTACATGTAATATATATATTCTCAATCCAAACCAAAATCTCAATCTTTTAATTTGAACTTCCGGGAACCAAACTAAGGGAAAAAGGATAGGTATTGGCAAGCTTACTCCCGCAAGTCATCTGGATTGAAGTTCAGAGACTCCCTCCATCACTACAACACAATTGCTTTTTAGTGACGGTTGAGAAATTGTGACAGTCCCTAAACCGTCACTAAAAGGCATTTTCTGTGACAGTTTTTGGAAACCGTCACTAAAGATAGAATGAGATTTTTTTACATTCGAACGTATGGAAAATATGCGTTCGAACGTCACATATACGTTCGAACGTTATGTCTGTTTACGTTGGAACGTAAAATGTTTTGGCGCAACCGTTCGAATGTTATTAATTTTACGTTCGAACGTAAAATGTTTGTACCAATGTTCGAACGTTAAGTAATAACATTCGAATGTTCATTGTAAATTTAAATTAAATGACTTTAATTTAAAAATTATGTGATTTTTATTGTGCATAATTTGTGAACAAGTCTAAAAAATTGAATTGTATATATTTATATATGCACACTTTGTAATATATAAATATATATTATTGATTTATATATATTTGAAATCTAGTGATTTAGTATTAAAATTGGAAATTATAACATCAAAGAAGATTAAAAATTGAAATTAAAAAACGATAAAAATATTCAATAATATTTTTCGTTACAACTATTAAAAATAAAATACAAAATTTGATAGAATGTAGTAAACAACAGTCAGATGATAACGTTATCCGCAAAAGTCGAACTCCGTACTTCTTCAGTCAAGGTATCAACCTTGTCGTTGAGGATAGTTACACGATGGGTGAGTTCGGCAACAGACGCCGATATAGCCTCGAGCGATCGATCGATCTTATGATCAATATGCGCAGTCAGCTGTGAGATGACCGCATCAACCCAAGCAGGCCGCACATCTCCTGCAGATGTACTCGGCGTATGCTGACTACTACTCCCGACATGACCTGGCTCAGGCTGCGTCGGAGGAACTAGATCCTCTACAGGGGGTGGCTGACGTCCCCTCGCCTGTCCAATGCTACGTCGATGCGTGGTCATGTCGAGGGGGCTCATCTGATCTTTGACCGGCTCCTCTGGCTGGGTCGGCACTCCCCGTGCAAGTAATAGTCGGCTGATGAGGACACCATATGGGAGATTATCCGTGGAGACGATGCTCGCCTCGTAACGGATCCTCTCAAAAATGTGCAGTGGCAAATCTATAGGATCTCCACGTGCCACTCGTATCAAAAATTGTGCCCGAAGCCGACTAAATGTGGTTTTATGAGCCACGGGATCGACATTTGTTGCAACAATAAGGTGCAACATGCGGAAGAAATGCAGCAGATGGTTCTGGTTGAAGGCGTTCTTCCGCTCGATCTGCATGCGATCCCTCCCGGTGAGGATGTAGAAATCCTCGTCTCGGTCATCATCCCGAGCGTCGACGCCAGTATCCTCAGCCTCTGACTGGCCTGCATCTCTGGCTGATGCTGGCTCACATCCCCGGCCAGTAGATGATGTAGAAGTGTCTACATCCTCACGGGGTGTTGAGTGTGTAAATGTCTCAACTCCTCGATGAATCCCGAGGTGCTCGCCGATGACATCTACCGATACCTCAATGGAAACACCGTGTACAGTCACGGTGTGAGAGGATGCATCCGGAGGCATGTCACACATCCCCATATAGAATTCTTGAACCATTGAGGGGTATACCTTCCCCCTCAATGTGCAGATATTTCCCCAGCCTCTACTGAGGAAAACATCTCTTAGGTTCGTCTACTGCCAACAGAGTTCGTCGAACTCATTAATTAAGACCTCTCTCTCTACCATAACAGTACGAGCTCCGATACGGGCAGTGTCCGACGTGCCTCCTTCCCTCCCTCGTTTTCGTGTATGCAGTGGAAGAGCCATATCCTGAAAATAGAAAAGGAAAAAAAAATTATTTACAATAATGCATTTTTTGTATTAATTTTAAGATGCTCTGCATTAACGTTTGAACGTTTTATCTTTAACGTTCGAATGTTAAAGATAAAAACGTTCGGACGTTAATTTATACGTTCGCACGTAAAATAATGTAAATAAATTTACGTTCAAACGTAAAACAAATATGTTCGAATGTACAGATGTACGTTCGAACATAAGCAGTAAACAAATACGTTCGAATGTACGTTCGAACGTATTTGTTTTACGTGTGAACGTAAATATGAACGTCCGAACGTCGAAGCATGAATAATGTAGAAAATCACTACGTTCGGATGTTATAATTAAACGTCCGACCGTATGTGATTTACGTGCGAAAGTAAAATATTCACGTTCGAACGTATGTCGTTTAATAATATTCACGTCCGAATGTAAGACGATTAACGTTCGAACGTGGAAGCCGTAACGGCTCTGTAATTTAAACGTCGTACGTTTGAATGTCTTGGTGAAACGTTCGAACGTTTCGACGCAGAATGGCTGAGTCTACTCAGCCATTATTGAAATCTCGAAAATTTCTCTACAAGGTTCTAAATGCCGAAATGTCACCATGTAAATGAAGTATACACTTCAAGAAACATTTCTACGGTGACTATTCAGCCAATGACTGGCTGTGGTGGCCGGAAAATGAAGTTGAAAATCCGGTAATACTTATCCGGTTTTAAACAAAACTCAATCCAAATCTCAATCTAAATCTCAATAAAATACATGTTATTTGCATAAAAGATGAATGGCTACCTTTTAGTGACGGTTGTGGCGGAGTTGACGGCGGCGGTGACGGAGGCGTGGCGGCAAAGAACGGAGAAGACGATGGATACGTAACCGAATGTCGTTTCGACGTTCGGTTTTGGCCTTATATACACAGAACGTTCGAACGTACTTATTATTACGTTCGAACGTTTGTCAATTTAATTTCTAAAATTTTATCTATAATATATTATATTATAAATGTTTAAGTTATATATTAGGATATTATATAATATTATTGACAATTAGATTATTGGTTTTTTGTGAGTGCTTGTTATATTTATAAAGTTTAGCAATATGTTTATACATGTTGTTGTGATTTTATGCTTACACTTGAAATAATTGTGATTATTGTTTGTGAATTTTGTGAATAGTTTATGAGTTTATGGTGTTTATTGATGAATTAATAAGTAACAATTTAATATAAATTATTGATTTATATATATGGTATAGTTTATATATTATATATGTTGATGTTCTCATTTAAAGTATATTATGCTATCATACTATACAATGTTATTGATGGTTATAGATATATAAAATGTAGTATATATATTATACTATAAGTTAGTATATAATAAAGAATTTAATAAGTAACAATTTAATATAAATTATTGATTTATATATATGATATAGTTTATATATTATATACGTTGATGTTCTCATTTAAAGTATATTATGCTATCATACTATACAATGTTATTGATGGTTATAGATATATAAAATGTAGTATATATATTATACTATAAGTTAGTATATAATAAAGAATTTAATAAGTAACAATTTAATATATATTATTGATTTATATATATGGTATAATTTATATATTATATACGTTGATGTTCTCATTTAAAGTATATTATGCTATCATACTATACAATGTTATTGATGGTTATAGATATATAAAATGTAGTATATATATTATACTATAAGTTAGTATATAATAAAGAATTTAATAAGTAACAATTTAATATAAATTATTGATTTATATATATGGTATAGTTTATATATTATATACGTTGATGTTCTCATTTAAAGTATATTATGCTATCATACTATACAATGTTATTGATGGTTATAGATATATAAAATGTAGTATATATATTATACTATAAGTTAGTATATAATAAAGAATTTAATAAGTAACAATTTAATATATATTATTGATTTATATATATGGTATAGTTTATATATTATATACGTTGATGTTCTCATTTAAAGTATATTATGCTATCATACTATACAATGTAGTATATAGTTATAGATATATAAAATGTAGTATATATATTATACTATAAGTTAGTATATAATAAAGAATTTAATAAGTAACAATTTAATATATATTATTGATTTATATATATGGTATAGTTTATATATTATATACGTTGATGTTCTCATTTAAAGTATACTATGCTATTATTTCAAAAAAAAAAAGTATACTATGCTATCATACTATACAATGTAGTATATAGTTATAGATATATAAAATGTAGTATATATATTATACTATAAGTTAGTATAGTAGGAATCGTACGTTCGAACGTTTCAAGTTAACGTTCGAACGTTAAACTAAGAGGCGGGAATTCTCCCGCTCGATTAAGGTATCTGTGTGATTATTCAGACGTTCGGACGTTTATACTATACGTTTGAACACGAAATCTGTTAACGTTCGAACGTTAGTTAAATTAGTGCGGGAGATTTCCCGCTCAAATATGGTAACACTTTCATGAAATGTACGTTCGGACGTTTAAGTTAAATGTTCGAACGTTTATCTATAAATTTACGAACGTTCGAACGAAAAATTGTGATACATTCGAACATAAAATGAGGAAAGTGCGGGAACTTTCCCGCTAGATTTTATGTTATATCATAAGAAGGGTACGTTCGAACGTGTATTGTAAACGTCCGAACGTGCTGGGCGGGAATAATTTTAGAATATAACGTTCGGACGTAAAACTTAAACGTTCGAACGTTTAAACTAATAATTTTAGAACTTAATCAGTACGCGCACGGGAGGAAGTGCATCATTTCTTCTTCTCCCGTGCGCGCAACAGAAAGAGAGGGTCCTGCACAGAGAGAGAGAGAGAGAGAGAGAGAGAGAGAGAGAGAGAGAGAGAGAGAGAGAGAGAGAGAGAGAGAGAGAGAGAGTGAGTGAGTGAGAGAGAGAGTTAGAGTTAGAGAGAGTTGAGTTAGAGAGTGAGAGAGAGTTGAGTTTTGGTAAGAAAATATTTTTATTTCTTGTCTTTATTTAAATTTTATGATATTTATAGAATGTGTTTTTGTTATAGAATATTTCTAATAAGTTAGTGTTGTATTTTTTTGAAGGATTGCTTGTTTTGGGAAGCTTGAAGATTTTGATTTGTAAGAGGATATTGTGAGTGCTAGGTATATTTCTAAACTTTATCAATATGTTGTTGT
The DNA here is from genome assembly GCF_001411555.2 of Juglans regia. Classification (NCBI taxonomy): domain Eukaryota; kingdom Viridiplantae; phylum Streptophyta; class Magnoliopsida; order Fagales; family Juglandaceae; genus Juglans; species Juglans regia. The sequence continues at coordinate 9,425,356 of NC_049905.1, forward strand.
GATTTGATGCTTACTCTTTATCATATTGTGATTATTATTTGTATAGTTTGTAAATAGTTTGTGAGTTATTTTAAATATGTTGTGATATAAATTTGAAATATTGTGTTTATTATTAGAAATATATTGTCATTAGGCTTTGTTAATACATGTTTATTGCTTACTCAAGTTTAGAAATATGTTAATACATGTGGCATGTTATTTTGTGAATATATTGTGAGTTATTGTGAATATGTTGTGATATGGATTTGAAAAATTGTGATAATAATATTTGAAATTAAGTAATAACAAATAAAAGTAACTCTTTAAGAATTATAATAATTAAAATTATGGTATAACCATTGAAATTTAAGTATGATAATTAAATATTTATAATAATATTTGAAATTAAGTAATAACAAGCATAAAAGTAACTCTTTAAGAATTATAATAATTAAAATTATTGTATAACCATTGAAATTTAAGTATGATAATTAAATATTTATAATAATATTTGAATTTAAGTAATAACAAGCATAAAAGTAACTCTTTAAGAATTATAATAATTAAAATTATTGTATAACCATTGAAATTTAAGTATGATAATTAAATATTTATAATAATATTTGAAATTAAGTAATAATAAGCATAAAAGTAACTATTTACGAATTATAATAATTAAAATTATAGTATAACTTTTGAAATTAAGTATATCAATTAAAATTATACTTTAAGAATGATGATCTTGTACACAACGAGGGAATATTATCTTGAAGAAATGTTGAAATTTTAATTTAATTGCTTGACTGTCATAGTCTCTCCGGCCTTGAGAGTTGTCAAGGTCGGACAGTTTGTGACGGTTAAGTAATTAGACTAAAATTTAAACATTTCTTCAAGATAATTCCCCCTCATTGTGTACAAGGCACGAAACTTAGGGTCACATAATTATCTTCCATCTCTCTTTAATTTAACAATATAACACTACTTGAAGGTGACATTGTTAATGTAAACAACATTGAGACATTGTTAGTATGATTTTTTGCTAGATGCGTGTGACATTGCATAAATACCCTTAGACCCGTTTGGGAATCAGTGTACATTTATGTGTCCACTGATTCCTGAATTGTCTAGTGTGGACAGTTTGAGATTATATTATCTGTATTACACATTTTTGTTACTCGTTACATTCCACGTTTAATATGAAGTTTCGGTATCTTCTTCTACTGTTCTTCGGGTATACTATTCGTAGGGTCACAATCCCGATATTTGAACATGTATACTTGGAGAATTATGGGGAGGTGCTGCCGGAATTTCTACTAACGTGGAAATTAGTAGAGTGACGAGATTTGTGTAATATGGAGAATATAATCTCGAATGGGATAGGACCAACTACCTTATCAAAAAAGTAATGAGAATTGGAGCATGATATGCATGTGAATTTTCAATGTACGTGTTATTAATATATAGATGTTTTTAGAAATGGACAAAAATTGGATGCGTCTGGACGATAGACTTGGAAAGGATTACGTACCCTATGCATGTGGAGTAAGAACTTTCATTGATTTTGCACGGGCCTCTGCTGATAGTCGTGGTTACATTAAGTGTCCATGTCGAGAGTGTAAAAATTTGTGTGCGATAGGATTGGATGAAGTAGAGTGTCATATATTTGTGAACAATATGGATCTGGGGTATACGCGATGGGTACTGCATGGTGAGCCGTATGAAGGGTCAGCAGATGTATTGGTCGATCATCACAATTATTTACGGCACATGGATGATGATTATGAGCATGATGAGATGGAGGAGATGTTGGGTGACATTGGAGCTGGGATGTTTATGGATGAGGTTAACGACAATGCCTCAAGTGGTGGATCAGGGACTGATTGTCAAAATTTTCCTTCACTGTGGGAAGATGCAAAGCGCGAGCTTTACCCAGGTTGTACAAAACATTCCAAAATGTCGTTTATTGTGCGGTTGCTTCACATAAAATCACTGTGTGGGATGTCGACGAAAGCAATAAACATGGTATTGGACTTATTTAACGAGGTGCTTCCTGAAGGGTCTGCATTGCCTAAGAACTTTTATGAAGCGAAACAGTTGAGAAAGGGATTAGGATTTGAGTACAAGTCCATACATGCATGCAAGAATGATTGTGTATTGTTCTGGAAGGAGAACAAGGAGAAACAAGCATGTCCTGTATGTGGAGAGTCGAGGTGGAAAGGTAAGAAAAACGTGCCGGTTAAGGTGTTGCGGTATTTTCCCTTGAAACCTAGGTTGCAAAGACTATATATGTGTAAGAAAATAGCTCATGATATGAGGTGGCACGAGGAGAAAAGAGTTAAGAATGACGGGTATATGAGGCATCTAGCTGATTCACTTGCGTGGCAGTCTTTCGATAATCAGTATCCAGAGTTCGGGTTAGAAGCTCGGAACGTGCGCCTGGGACTCACAACCGATGGATTCAACCCTTTTGGGAATATGAGTACAAGTTATAGCACTTGGCCCGTGGTATTGATTCCGTACAATCTTCCACCATGGAGGTGCATGAAGGCGCCAAACTTTTTGTTAACTTTACTCATCCCTGGCCCTAGATCACCTGGAAATGATATTGACGTATTCATGCAGCCGTTGATTGAAGAGCTGAAAGAGTTATGGGAAACAGGGGTTAGAACTTATGATGCATCTAAGTCGACATCTTTTCAGATGCATGTTGCGGTAATGTGGACCATAAATGATTTTCCGGCGTATGGGAATCTTTCCGGCTGGAGTACGAAAGGGAAGTTAGCGTGTCCGACGTGTAATAAAGAAACTGCTAGTGAGTGGCTAAAATTTTCTCAGAAGTTGTGTTTCATGGATCATCGACGTTATTTACCAGCAAATCATGCATGGAGAAGAGAATGTGCCAAGTTTGATGGGAGAGTAGAGGATAGGATTGCACCAAAAGAGTTGTCTGGAGAAGAGATAGTGGAACAACTGCAACATGTTAGAGCGAACAATTTTGGCAAAGGTCGGGGAAAGAACAAGAGAAAACGAGCCGTATCAGAATTGAATTAGACAAAGCGTAGTATTTTTTTTGATTTGCCGTATTGGTCGTCATGCAAGTTGCGACATAGTTTGGATGTAATGCACATAGAGAAGAATATTTGTGATAATATACTGGGTACATTGATGAGTATTAACAAAAAGACGAAAGACACGATCAAGACGAAGAAAGATCTTGAGAGAATGAGAATTAAACATAATCTGCATTTGCGGGTGGAAGGCAACAGGGTGGTCATGCCGCATGCATGTTTTACGATGACGAGGGAGGAGAGGATTGATTTCTGTAAATGGTTGCAAGGTGTGAAGTTGCCAGATGGTTATGCTTCAAATATTGGTAGATGCGTGAGTCCTGATGATTGGAAAATCAATGGATTGAAAAGTCATGATTGTCATGTATTTTTGCAGAAGTTATTACCTGTGGGAATTCGTGGGAAGCTGACATCTAATGTACGTGTCGCCATATCTGAACTATGTATGTTTTTCAAGGATTTGTGCGCTCGGGTAGTAAATCGAGATGTGTTGTCGAAATTGGAAGAAGACTTGGGTGCACAAACAAGTTACGATTTAATTGATGGAGAGTTGGGTAAAGTTCGGTGGTATGTGCTAAATAACTGCCGAGAGATTGATGATTATCTTAGGTATGTCATTTAATTTATTTGAATAATTATAGTTTTCTTTAAATTAATTAGAATTGTTGTGCTCAAAATATACTTTTTTTGCAACATGTTATAACAGTGACCACATGGACAAACTTAGAACGGAAGGCGTAGAAAATATAGAGGCAAGACACGAGGAAGAATTTCCCGGATGGTTTGAAGAACGTGTATGAACTAAAATTATATATATGTTATATTGTGAAATTTTTAACTATGGATAATAAAATAATAAATATATACTATTTCAATTTTTAGATTTTGGAACAACGTGCTCGTGATCCCGGATCAATTTCTTCTGAATTGTATGTATTGGCCCGTGGTCCCTCAAATAGAGCACTTCGATATACTGCATGCACGGTTCGAGGTTATAGATTCCATACTTTGGACCATGAACGTAATAGAAAGACTCAAAACTGTGGTGTGTTGGTCGAGGGGAGTCATGGAACAGATGATATTGACTATTATGGTGTCATACGCGATATTATCGGATTGAAATATCTGGGTGGGTCTGTAACATATGTCTTCAAATGTGATTGGTAGGATCTAGGCGGTGGTCGGATTTCGATACATAGGGATAATCACTTTACGAGTGTCAATACTGCATCTAAATGGTACGAAGATGATCCATTCGTATTGGCTTGTCAAGCTACCCAAGTCTATTACTTGATTGATCCAATGAAAAGTGCTGATGAAGATAGTGGGGAGATAACTTGGCGAGTTGTACAAAAATTTGTTCCTCTAAATATATATGAAGCAGGAACGAGTGCAGATTACGAGAATAGTGGAGATGAAGATGACAATCCGATTGTTGAGGCATACCAGGAAGATGGAGAGGGTATTAACTTGTTTGTTGACCTCGGTGCACTCGAGTTGCTCCCCTTGTGTAGAGATGATGTCCCACCCGTACATCTCGACCCGTCTATATTAAATGATCATTCAATTCAAGTCAGTTTGGAGGAAGATGAAGAAGACGAGTCAGAAGATGAATATGAATCAGAATCCGGGCAGAAGGTGGATAAAGATGATGAAGAAGAGGTGCATGATGATGATGAAGATGTTATTGATGGAGATTCTGAAACAAGCATGGAAAATTCATCTGAAGAATAAAAGTACTAAATATTTTATTTATATAGGTGACTATAAAATATCTTAAATTTTCATAATTTCTTCTAATTAATTTTCTTTGATATAATTAATTATTTTAAAGAATGCCGCCAAAACGACAACGAAGAAATGTGCCTCCGCCAAGTCCAAGTCCTGAATCCATTGAGGACTCCCCACTCGAGGAATCCATTCCTGAAGAGCAAGCTAACACAGAAGAGAATAACAGCCAGTCGACACCTACCAGTAAGGAAATATTGTCGTTGATAATTATATATATAGTTAATACTTTTTTCTCAATAACTATATAATTATAATTATAGTATATCTATTATTATCATGTAGTTCATGCATCTGCATGTCGCGGTCGTGGCTATACACGTGGAATCTCTCTTGAAAAAAATAGAAGGCACGGTAAACTGAAGATCACAATTCCTGATAATTCCACTGGAGGAGTGGATGATAGTGCAGCAGCGCTTTCCTCCTATATTGGCACAGTAGTTCGAGCTTATGCTCCATTTTATGTGCGCTCATGGCGAGATGTTCCGAATGAGATTAAGGAGCACATTCGAAGTCGTGTGCTGGTGAGTTTACTTTTCAGTACATTTTTTTCACTTAGATTAATATATTATATTTTTTACCTGATTCCCTTGTTAGGATGAATTCGACCTCGACTTTGGCCGTAGCGAGGATTTGAGAACCGTGAATGAGTTGATGGCTACACTATTCCGACGTCACAAAGGACGATGTCATGACCACTTCAAGAAGTTTGAGACGTTGGAAGAGGCTGCGCAGTCTCCTTTTCAGCAGATGAAGTTAGATGATTGGAGAAAGTGTTGTGATCTTTTCGCATCTCCAGATTATCAGGTATTTTACATTTATATCTTTTAATTATTTACATTCATATTCGTTTTATACATTATATGTATACATATTACAATTAACATTTTTAATATATTTTATAGCACTTGAGTTCTACAAATGCACAGAATAGATCCGTTCTGACTGTCCCCCATCGTGCCGGTTGAAGGTCATTCCACCGTCTTGCTGAAAAAATGGTAATTAAAAAATTATAGAATTCATTTATTTTCCTGATATTCTTTCTGATAAGTACTAACATTATCTTTTTAAAATTGCTAATATTGTCGCTTTGTTAGAAACGTGATGATCCTGAAAATTTTTCCCTCATTCATGTCTATGCTGCTGCTCACACTAATAAGCATAGTGAGTGGATGGATCCTGTCGCTGCAGATAATTATGTAAGCAGTGTTAATTTTGTTAAATAAATTTTTTATAGAAAATTTTAATAGTTTATTTCTTATTTCTATTTCTTTTAATACGTTACTAATTATTTACGATCATTACCTTTTAAATTGCAGAGCAAAATGTTGGAGATGCAGTCGACTTCTGCGGAATCCTCTCCTAGTGACATAGACATATTCACCCAAGTGCTCGGGCCGCAGTCTAGTATGGCAAGAGGTTTGGGACGATCTATCAAGCATAAATGTTCATCCTCCTCAACCTCATCGGCTTCACAAATTAATAATCTTACAGCAGATTTAGAAGCTGCACGGCGTGAGAATGAGTATATGAGGTTCGAGACAGCAAGAGTTAGAGTCTCTCTTAGAACGACAGTCTCATTTAGAGACGCGTTTGCAGGACCAACAGAGAGACCAGGAGGAAAGAATACGCAGTGAAGTGCAAGAGCAAGTGCAACGAGAGATGATGGTGCAAATGGAGCGTGTTATGTCGTTGCAACAGAATCCCCGTGGGCGAGGGAAAAAGAAGAAATAAATTTTATCAATATTTCTGACTAGTTTTAATATCTAATTTTGTACTTTTATAAGACATTGTTACTTGTTAATTGGGTATGTAATATGATACAATTGGTATTTTGTTTTTAAATTTTATTAAAATAGAATTTCTGATCTGTACGTTCGAATGTAAATAAAAATCGTTCGAACGTTGGTTCACACTATAACAAACGTTCGAACGTAAATACAATTGAATCGTTCGAACGTTAAACCGACTAACGTTCGAACAAAGAACTTGCATTTGGACGCTCCTTCGTTTACATTCGAAATAACGTCCGAACATTAAACGCGCTACGTTTGAACATTTATGTTTATGTTCGAACAAATATTCGAACGTTTATTGTAATTAACGTTCGAACGCATTGACATTAGAACGTAAATATGATACGTTCGAACGATATCCAACAAACGTCAACTTCTCTCATTCGAACGCCAATCGGTCGGGTATAACGTCCGAACGTTTGATTTTACCTCCGAACGTGATTTTCTGTGACAGTTCATAACCGTCACAAAAAAAGGAACGTTCGAACGTTGTACCGAACGAAACACTTCCAACCGTCACTAAAAATTTTTTTTGTGATGGTTGAACAGTAAACCGTCACCAAATGTTTTCTGTGACGCACTTTAGGTGACGGTCATGGTGACGGTTTCAAACCGTCACCAAATATGTTTAGTGACGGTTTGCCATTTTTTTGTGACAGTTTCCTCTGTCACAAAACACACATTCTGTTGTAGTGCATGTGAGCTCATTTATATCTTCCTCATCCAAGGATGTCTACTCAAAACTAAAGTTGAAAGGAGAAGGGCAAGTGGGCTCCTCATTTATCTCATGAAGACTGGACAGGTAAGGGTGATTAGTGCTTCCCCAACTTCACATCTACCACAAAAAGGAAAAGTTTATATCCTCGTCAGCAAATCAACAAAGAATAATTAAATTGGATTTTATTGAAGTAATGTTTGGGGGAATACCAGTTATGTGTTTGCATGGATCACAAACTAGCATTTTCTCTGCAAGATCTAGTGCCAGAGGGGACACATTCGAAAACTTCTTTGTAAACGATTGCTTTGGAAAATGAGGGAGCTACATCACATACATTTGAGCATTATCACTTCTTAAACATCCAAGATCTGAATCATCCGGTGAATCTAATAGCTATTTTAGCAATGATTAAAAAATAGAAAAATTTTATACACCACATTGCCATTCTGTTTTCATTCCACTATGTAAGATATGACACATTTATCATTATTGGATAATTCTTTATCATTTAATGGTGATAAATGTGTTACATCTTACATAGTGAGATGAAAGTATGATAGAAATGTGATGTATAGCATTGCTCTAAAAAAACATATAAAGATAGCCATATAAAAAATATATACAAAACCCCCACTCTTGATCTAACTTGATTACCATCCAAATTCTATAACAAATAATACAGAAGGCTTCCATAATACAACATGGAAGCTAAATTTCTCAAAATCTAATCCAAATACTTACAGAGAATTTTGGCATTAAAGTGTGAGTGATTTAGGTGTATTAAACATATGGTTAGTAGATTTCTCTATCTCCATCGTAGACATGGACGGTTCCAATCGGGCCACTCAAGGCCCTGTTTGGTTTCACAAATTATCTTAACTCATCTCACATCAACATTCAAGCATCATTCAAATACAAATTAACACTTTTTAGTTTCAAATTTTCAACTTTTTTATCTAATAATTACCTAATAATTATAATTTTCTCAATTTTTCAAACGAAACACAAAAAATAATTCAACTTTTTCAAATCTCAAAAATAAAAATTATATTAAAAAATTATATTATAATAATATTTTAATTTTATAATAGTTTTATTTAACTTTTTCTCTCTCCTTTTTCACAATCTTATAAAGCATCTAACTCAAACCATTTCACTACTATTCACAAACTATCTCCCTACTATCTACTACTCTCATGTAATTGCTAAAATTTATTCTTCCATCTTCTACTTCTCGCCAATCTTAAAATACCTATTTTAAAACTACATATTCCATTCTGCGAGGTATGGAAAAGGTGCCTTGGAACTTAAGCCAGTTTCCATTAAAATAATCATAGATGGCCAACATTGCAAAAGGGAAGAGCAATGAAAGGGCAACATGTTCACTAGGAAAATTATTTGTTACCTTCTTATCCGTAAGCACTCATTTCAAATAAATTTGTAAAATTAGCATTAATCAAGGACTTGGGAAAAAGAAGTAATATTTATTTGATCCTCTCCACATATGATTTTGTAAAGAATAAATATATATAGAAGTTATTATTAGGAGTATCTATTTTGTACACATGATGTGCCATCATGTAAACCACACATCTTTCCAAGTGAGTGCTGGAAACAATCAATTAGAAGCAGCCACACAATAAGTACACTTTATATTAACTACTCTCTAACATTACTCTTTTGTAAATCCCCAAAAATCAATATTTGTAGAAAGGAAAAAAAGTTAAGACCACGTGAACCAGCTTTATTACACGTATCCGCCTGCATCCATATGGAGGGCATTTTAGTAGAATAATGACGTTCTTATTATAACTAGTTTACACAAATCTCAGTACATTTAAGAAAAATGATATTTGCTATAAAAAAGAAAATTATTTTTTAATAATAGACCATTTTTTTTTTTTTTAAGATACATCTTAAGATTGTATCTAGTATAGCATTTCTCTACATTTAAATCAAGATTTGAAAAGAATTTATTGAAAATTTGATAAATATTTTAGTGACAAATAGATTTCATAAAAGTAAAGTTACACATTGATATGATTTGATATGGAACGTTAGATTGTAAAATTATATTTAAATAGATCTAATGTATCATATAAAGTTACATTAATTTATAAATTTAATTTTATAAAATATGTTTATGAATATAACACTTCTAAAAAATATATGGAGCCCTATCATCTTCCCTCGTCAATGGTCAAGGATTTGTGAATGTTGTTATCTATCTTAAAGTACACATCTATTTACATGGTCTCAATAATAAAATTACGGTTACAACATAACATTTTCAAAGAAAAATCTTCTAGAAAAATAATAAATAAATAGGAATGTCACTTCACCAATATACTATAAGATATACCCTTATCTATTTACATAAAAATAAATACATATATTACACATGAGGACAATAAATTACCAATGTCAACTTTATCTATTTTCTTAAAAAAAATGCTAATGGACTCAAACATCTAATCATGATCGTTTAATGGATAGAGGATCTACATTCTCAACTAATGAGAAGGGGTATATAGGCCATCAAATCTTGGGACCCATATTTGGCGTCTACATGCATCTAACAATAACAATTCAATACAAGCATCCACATATTAAAAAAATAATAATAATTTGTGCAAATATACTATAAGCTATATCTTATCCATTCACATAAAAATAAATACATATATTACACATGAGGACAACAAATTATCATGTCAACTTTATCCATTTTATTAAAAAAAAATGCTAATGGATTCAAACATCTAATCATAATGGTATGCATGATAGTTCAAAAGATAAAGGATCTACATTCTCAAGTAAGGAGAAGGGATATATAGGCCATCAAATCTTGGGACGTATATTCGACATGTACATGCATCTAACAATAACAATTCAATACAAACATCCACATATTTTAAAAAAAAATAAAATAATTTGTACAAATGTCAAAACACAAAATTTCGTCGTCCTAATGTGCATGTGTCCATATCGTGGGAAAAAAAGGCTCAGGAGGTGCAAGGGTGGATCACACTCACCAAGTCCAAGAGTGGGTATATGTACTTATGTAGCTTATAAAAACAAAAGGAAGTGGGGTCGTCGACTTCTAGCTCTGGCTACAGCATCTGCTTCAAGCTAGGGGTGTCAAATCGTGTTAACGAGTCGTATTCTTGTCGTGTCAAGGTATGTACATTACATTGAATGGGTCAACACGAACACGACCCGTTAAGGATTTCGTGTCAAAATTCCAAACCCACAACAAGGTAAGATAACGGGTTGACACGATACAACCCGTTAATGAATATGAAATAAATTCACACGACGTGACACGACACGACCCGTTCCGTTTCAATCCGATTACATCCCAAATATAATAAACAAAACATACAATGTAAATATATTAATGTTACAATTCCAAATATAATAAAAAATTAAAAACATAAATCTAAACAAATTTAGCACTTAAATAAGGAAGTGGAGCGTCCTCCTTGCCCTTTAGGTCTAAGGGTATAAAGGTAAATATAATTTTCTTAACGGGTCATAACAGGTTGACCCGTTAGTGACTCGTTAAGCAATCGTGTCTTAAAGGGTTAACCCATTTTGACCCGAACCCGTTCAGGCTAAACCCTAACCCGCTTTTATCGTGTCGTGTTCGTATTAGGTTAACGGGTCGTGTCACATATTGCCACCCCTACTTCAAGCTCTGTCTCGCAATGGTAGTTTGCCCTCTTGTTGGGCCATAGGTTTAGCAGAAGCTACAATATGAGTAGAGAAACCAAAGCCCCAGAAGTTCTCAAAGTTACGAGAGAGAAGGGGGGAAGGTTTTTTTTTTGGGGGGGGGGCTAGATAAACATTATATTAAAACTAAAATATAGTACAAATCCTGACAGAGAGGGCTCCAACAAATACCCCAAACTCCCAAGGAGTGTGGCATAGTGGTTAGATAGGACTTTAGGGCAAGCCCTATTACTCGAACATTCTCGATTTGAGTAGCCATTACGTACATTTAATTTGTCATTACTCTCAGAGTTATAGATTAAAAGAGTTTAATTTGTCATTCAATTATTTGAGGTGCACTTATTATAAATTTTGGCCACTATATTTTAGGATGAGTAATCATACACACAATACTTTTCATAATACATGATGTAAAATAAGGGTAGTTTTGTAAAGTTGTATTACTTTTATATGTTATTTTATAATAATATCCCTCGTTTTAAAATATAATTATGAAGTATGTTGTGAAAAATATTGTGTATTTCTGTTGAGTTTTTAGTATCTTTAAAGCAAACGGAGCCATCCCATTTATCAAATCTATGTGAATGCATGTGGCACCACTGTACTGTTTTGCTTACAGGTGTGAGTCATTCATTGATTATTTCCATGGTAAAGCTCTCTCCATGGTTTGAGGATTACGTTTACCTAATCATTGAAGTTCACATCTTTTGGTTTCATATCCTTCACACAAATCTCCCCCAATTAGTTTTCTATGATTTTGGAGGGAAAACAAATGGCTTCCTCATGAAACAACATTTATCCGGTTCAAGACTCTCACCATCAATTCTCAACCTCCTATTGGACCTAGTTTTTAGATTCTAGATGGAGACAATGATACTGCAACACACCACACCTCTTTTAATTTGTTTTTTCTTTTTTTCATAACAAGTATGTTGTCAATAGATTATGAGTAGAACAATTCAATTAATTGTGCAAGAATAAAATAAGGAAATTTAAAAAAAAAAAAAAAAAACATATATGATGTGTGGTGTGAAATGCTGAGTAGCATATCTCAAAGTTTCTTTAGATCAGTTGGAAAGTAGTATTTGTAAAAACATATGAAGTTTCTTCGCCTCAGGGATTCAGGGTATTACAAAGCAATTGAATGGTCTCAAATACTGTACCTATTTTAAAATTGTTTAACTCCTTTCTATTAGTAAAATTGGATTACAACGTACAAGCCACAACCATAAAAGAAATAAGGCTCACAGAACATAGCCTTCTTTTATGCATACCAACCTTCAGTTACTACTGGATTCCCGAAAAGACTGAATCTGGCAACTTCCCAATACACCATCTCATGACATGGAGATGGTTGTACTTCTTCCATGCATACCAATTTTAAGTGGTTATTGCCAATTCACCGACTTGGAAAGGGGGAACAAGGGAATGCAAAGAAACAGCCAATCCATCTTCTCAAGATATGGAGGCAGAAGCTCTCCCTAAATGCTTTGCTTAGACTGAAGTTTATTACATGCAATATATATATTCTCAATCCAAACCAAAATCTCAATCTTTCAATTTGAACTTTGGCGAACCAAACTAGGGGAAAAAGGATAGGTATTGGCGAGCTTACTCCAGCAAGTCATCTGGATTAAAGTTCAGAGACTCCCTCCATCTGAGCTCATTTAATCTAAGGATGTATGCTCAAAACTATAGTTGAAAGGAGAAGGGCAAGTGGGCTCCTCATTTATCTCACCAAGACTGGACAGGTATGGGTGATTTAGGGCTTCCTCAACTTCACATTTACCACAAAAAGGAAAAGTTTATATCCTCGTCAACAAAGCAATAAAGAATTAAATCGGATTTTATTGAAGTAGTGTTTGGGGGAATACCAGTTATGCGTTTGCATGGATCAAAGACTCGCATTTTCTCTGCAAGATCTGTTGCCAGAGGGGACACATTCGGAAACTTCTTTGTAAATGGTTGCTTTGGAAAATGAGGGAGCTACTTCACATACATTTGAGCATTATCACTTCTTAAAAATCCAAGATCTGAATCATCCATTGAACCTAATATATAGTTGTTTTGGCAATGATTAAAAAATAAGACAATTTTATACACCACATTACCATTCCGTTTTCATTCCACTATGTAAGATATGACACATTTATCACTATTGGATTATCCTTTATTGGATGATTCTTTATCATTTAATGATGATAAATGTTACATCTTACGTAGTGAGACGAAAGTATAATAGAAATATGATGTATAGCATTACTCTAAAAAACATATAAAGATAACCATATAAAAAATATATATAAAACCCACTCTTGATCTAACTTGATTACCATCCAAATTCTATCACAAATAATACAGAAGGCTTCCATAATACAACATGGAAGCTAAATTTCTCAAAATCTAATGCAAATACTTACAGAGAATTTTGGCGTTAAAGTGTGAGTGATTTAGGTGTATTAAACTTATGATTAGTAGATTTCTCTCTATCCATCGTAGACATGGACTGTTCCAATCGGGCCACTTAAGGTCCTGTTTGGTTTCACAAATTATCTTAACTCATCTCATATCAACATTCAAGCATCATTCAAATACAAATTAACACTTTGTAATTTGAAATTTTAACTTTTTTATCTAATAATTACTTAATCATTACAACTTTCTCAAACTTCCGAGCGAAACACAAAAAATAATTCAACTTTTTCAAATCTAAAAAATAAAAATTATATTAACAAATTATAAACAATATTTTAATTATATAATAGTTTTATACATTTTCTCTCTCCTTTTCCAAAATCTTATAAAGCATCTAACTCAAACGATTTTATTACTATTCACAAACTATCTTATTACGATCTGCGACTCTCATGTAATTGCTAAAATTTATTCTTCCATCTTCTACTTCTCGCTAGTCTTAAAATACCTATTTTAGAACCACATATTCCATTTTGCGACGTATGGAAAAGGTGCCTTAGAACTTAAGCCAGTTTCCATTAAAATGATCATAGATGGCCAACATTGCAAAAGGGAAGAGTAATGAAAGGGCAACATGTTCACTGGGGAAATTATTTGTTACCTTCTTATTCGTAAGCACTCATTTCAAATAAATTTGTAAAATTAGCATTAATCGAGGACTTGGGAAAAAGAACTAATATTCATTTGATTCTCTCTACAAATGATTTTGTAAATCCCCAAAAATCAGTATTTGTAGAAAGCAAAAAAAGTTAAGACCACGTGAACGAGAAATTTAGTTTATATGCGGTGATAATACATATTGTAAAGTAAATGAATGCAAGATCAATTACAATGAATATATTACACTATAGAAAAAAAAAACACACACACACACACACCAAGCAATACCTTATTCTTATATTTGAGAGAGAAATAATGCTTTTCATCCGAGTTTTTTTACTCCTAGTTATACTGGCTGATGTAATATAATTTTAATGATTGATACATTAATATGATAAACGTTCGAAATCACTTAAAATGTGTCACGTCAACAAGTCTGACTAGAAATAACAAAATCTAGGATAAGAACTAGCATTACTCTATTTGAGAGAATTGTAACCTCGACTTGCCGATGTGATTACTAAGATTTGTCGAATAGAACTGCATAGATACCTCATCATCTGTGGTGGTATCACGTTAAGGGACTTTACCATCTATAGCAACATGGCCTTCAAAGACCACTCCATCTATATCAGCATCATCTTCAAAGACCTCATCATGCGTGGCAACAAGGCCTTCAAAGACCACACCATTTATAGCAATATCCCCTTCAAAGATCTCATCCTTTGTACTAATATGATCATTTTCACAGACCTTACTATCAATAGAAAAACCTGATTCAGAGACCTCATCAACTACAAAAGCATCATCCTCAAATACCCTATCAGTAACAGCATCAGAACGGATATATTGGATATCACTTGCATTTTTGTCCGTTATGTTTGGGGCATCAACCAACACATGAACTCCACACTTCTTCACCTTAGCAAATGCCCCCAAATCAAAGGAAAACTCAATTTCGTCACCACTTACTAGCTCCATTATTTTGAAAGAGTTACCAAGGATCACAAACTTGTTTCTTAAAATAGACCATCGAAATAGAAACAAATTATCTGAATAGCTCACATGCAAGGGACTTGGTGCAGCTGGAAGAATAACCTGTTGGAAGCCTTTTGTTTTATTGTGAACAGCCATCTTGATTTGAGGCCATTCGATAAAGTTATCTTCTAACCACCACATATGGGAACTTTTTGTGCATGTATAAACAGCACAAATATATAATATACGAAAATCACCCTCTGAAAGCAAAGGTACGTGAAATGATATGGAAGATCCCATTTCCTGATTGCTGAACCAATTTGGAATCTCACTAGTAGGGAACGTAATCAAACGGCTACAAGGAGTATAGTTGGTCCGTGTACACTGTATCAAACAAAAAAAGGGTTGAGAGAATTGTTCAGAGAGAGAGAGAGAGAGAGAGAGAGAGAGAGAGAGAGAACCTGAAGAACATTCTCGCTAAAATCAGATGATAGATTGTTGCACCCAACCAAATCAACTTGTATGTTAGATTCCAAGTTTAAGCCATGAATATCAACCAGGTTGCGGCAGTCATCAAGGTTAAGTACAACTAAATTAGAACTCGAGGAAAATGAAAGTGTTTCCAATGATGAGCAGCCCCATGCAGATAGGGTCTCTATATTTGCAGGGAGTCCTGAAATCGAGTAAATAGATTTGCACTGATCTAAATACAGATTTTGTAATTTAGAAAGGCCAGTGATGCTATCGGGTAGGATACAAAAATTGTTTTCTGATAAATCCAAGCCTTGAAGGGAAGAGAATCCCCCAAGATCAAGGGGAATCTTATCTTCAGACAAATTGCAATCCCTAAGAACAAGTTTTCCCAAAGTGCCAAATCCACAAACAGAAGCTCGTAGCAAAGTTATGGGATTCAAACTTCTTGGCGATATCCACGATGAGAAGCGTGATAGCCAAGATCCTGAGAATTCTTTGCATTCAGATAAGGATAAGCCTTTCCAATTCATCAAAAAACTCAAGGACGATGGGAGTTGCTTAATGGCAGTTCCTCCTATAAACAACTCTTTTAAAGCCAACATATTTCCCCAATTCTCTGGTAACTTTTCAAGCTGTATGCAGCCAGACAAGTTAAGAGTTTCAAGAGATTCTAATTTAGAAATGCTTTTTGGGAGATTCCTTAAGTTCTTGCATCCTTTTAAATTCAACAAAACAAGCCCTTCAAGATATCTTACAGAGTCATGAAGCTCAATCAAGTTTATGCAACCTTCCAGAAGTAGCATCTCTAGATGTGGGACTTGTGAGAAGCATGGTGATTTGCAGAGATTTTTGGAATAGCTGAGATTAAGGACTTTCAACTTGTTGAATACCTGGATTATGTATATAACAATTGAGATTTTTTGAATAGCCAAGACTTTTAGTGTGTGTGAACAAAAAGATTTAGTGCTTCCGATTACTAACATCAAAAGAGGAATATAAGGTACAGTAAAATTCGTTACCCTGGTCTCCTTCCAGACTTCTTTAAAATTACCACGCTGTAAGTCAAGCACAACAAGCTTCTCTAGATGAAATTTTTGCGGTAGAATTTTCAATGGGCAGTTATGCCAACATAGCCATCTTAGCTCTTTGGAAAGAAGCTCAAAACGTCCTGTGAGATGCACATTATTGATCTGAAGCAACCTCAAATTCTTCATCTTTGCAAATCCAACGGTTTTCAGATGTATGTCAGCAAGTGAGGGTGGATTTAGCACGACACCCTCCACTACTTCAGATCCCTAGCAAAATATGAAGTTAGATTAGCAACATATTCCTCCTCTTTCTAAGGCTAGAACATACTCAAATTGGAGTGGGCCTAGATATTTTGTTCATAACTTAACAGACAAAGACTTGAGAGATTTAGATATGAATAGAATTGCTTAAAACGTGATTGAATACTTCTTAATATTGTCAGATGAGCTTTCAACTAACTGATCTATAGAAGTTTTGGATTGAATTACATATGGTTAAAATATGTTCACACAATGATGCATGAAAGTCGACAAGATAAAACTCTTACGCAAGCCAAGAGATCATTTATATCATGTCTCTACATATATGTGCACATGGTTATGCATAAATGTAAATGTCTTACCATATGTTCACTGTTTAGTACATTTAACACATCCTCATGAAACCACAACCTACTATGTCTTCCTGGATCTTTACATGAACTTTCGCGAACAATTTCCCTTCCTATATCTCGAATCAAATCATGCATCCTCAGCTTATTATGGCAATCTATTATCACAACAGACCTCCGAGCAAGATTACTAATACCAATATCAGGAAAAAAACCACACCCATGGAGAATTTTGGCAACATATTTTGCGTCCATCCCTATAAAGAAGCATGCAATATCAAGGAATATGTCCATTGTTGTCTCATCTAAAGAATCAAAGCTTACTCGAAGTATTTTTTGAATGTGGTGGTCAGGCATTTTTTGTAATTTTTCCACTGTGCTTTTCCATTCGATAATGCATCTTCCCAAGAGAAAAGAACCCAAAACTTCAAGAGCTAATGGATGCCCTCCAGTATACTTCACTACACTAATCGAAAGCTCATGGTAATCTTCCATTGGATGGGGCATCTTGAAGGCATGGCAGCTAAAAAGTTCAAGAGAGTCTGTATAAGCCAATTCTTCCACTTTATATTTTTCATAGTTTCCTAATTGCTTTAGCAAATGTTCATCTTTACTCGTTGCAATGATTCTACTTCCAGCACCGAACCAATCAGTGTTGCCAGCTAATGCATGTAGTTGATCCACGTGATCCACGTCATCAAGAACAACAAGAACTTTTTTCCTAGCAAGGAGTTTCTTAATCCAATAGATTCCACTATCAACATTTTCAAATGGCCAATCTCTGATTTTCAAGATATCAATAAGAATATTTTTTTGTAACTTGACTAAACCATCAAACTGTCTTGAAGTTTCTTTAATGTCTCGGAGAAAAGTACTTCCTTCAAATCCATCACTTAATTGGTTATAAACAGCTTTTGCTAGGACTGTTTTACCTATTCCACTCATCCCATGGATGCTAACAATGCGAACATCATTTTTTTCCAGATGTAATAAGGCTTTCATCTCCACAACACGAAAATCTATTCCTATAGGGTGTTTGGCCACATTCAAGTGATTAGGGTGTAATTGATGCGAAATTTCTTTGATGATCTTATTGATGAACTTTGCTTCATACCTGCAGATTACAATTCGAATGGGAAATAAGACAGTAAATCATTCTAAGCAATTAAGTTATCTAAGTTATTGATAATATAAATTATATTTATTTCTGTACAAGTTCTTGTCATACATCACACATTGCAGACCGACCAAACTCATCACACTTGCTAAGATTTTTCAGCATGTAAAGTTTACAATTGGAGATACAGACACATAGATCGACGCCTATATCTGTGACTCAGCAAACAAGTCCTACCCTGTGAACATAAAGAAAAGGGAGAATTAAAGGAAATAGAATCTTAGGGACTTGATATGGCTTTCTTGTTTTTGTTTGCTTGTTGTTAAGATGAACAATAAATTTCATTAAGATGGCAAACAATAAAGCGGGAAGGTAGTATGCCTTTGGTTGAATGGTGTCTCCATTATGAAATTGTTGTGTCAAAAACGAGTCTTTTGTAGCACCATTTCAACATTCCTTTAAGCTCGTGCCCTCATTATTGAAAAAAAAAAGTGTGTGCATGTATATAAATATATGTACGCATGTATGTATGTATTTATGTATATACATACATATATATATACGTGCACATACATACATACACAACACACGCGCGCACACATATATACATATATATATACACACATATATATATATATGCATATATAGGAATATTTCAGAATTCTTGGATTATAACGCATATATATATATAAGAATATTTCAGAATTCTTGAATTATAAGGTATGTGTCCGTCCAAACAGCACAAACACGACCAAACTAAGCCGGCCAACATGAAGCATGCTGTAATAATTTGAAATTGTTTTTGTAGATGAAAATATAGATTAATTTTGAATGCTTATATGATTTAGATTAAAAAAATAGTATAATACCCGTTGGAAACACTCTCGAGATCCCAGCCGGAACAGTTTGCAGCTTCTGTTAGAGCTGCTCTCCACCTTTTTACCCTCATCATGTCCTGCTGAAACCGCTCTTCATGCCGCGCAAATGATTCGGCAAAAGTTCCAGTCTGGTTTCGAACATCTGTAGGGCTGACATGATAAAATACAGGAAAAAGAGTAAGGCTTTTCGTATTCTTGCAATGCACAATTTCTGCAAGCTCTTCAAGACACCACTTAGAAGAAGCATAGCCTTGGGAAAGAACAACAACGGAAATCCTTGATCCATGGATCGCATTGAGTAGTTCGGTAGAGATGTTTTCCCCTCTTCGAAGCGCGTCGTCATCTCGGAAGGTTTTAATTCCGGCTCTCACCAAAGCGGAGTAGAGGTGATCGACGAGACTCTTGCGAGTGTCTTCACCTCTGAAACTCAGGAAGATGTCATGAGCCCTCTGACCAACAGAACTGTGTTCCAAAGATGATGGATGGGCTGGAGTAACCATGGAAACGAAGGTGTTTCTTGGGATTGAGATTGATTGGACTGGAAAAGAGACAAAACTTGTGAGTTAACAAACGGAATATAGAGAGGTTCTCACTTCTCAGAATCAGAAAAAGAGAGAACGAAGAGCTTAGAGAGAGAGAGAGAGAGAGAGAGAGAGAGAGAGGTTGTCTGCAATCTTTTGATTTTTGAAGCCTTCGTGCGTTGACAATTTCCTAGTGGTGCTCAGTCAATTGCAATGCTGAGCGAGGAGGGTATGTTGCATCGATCCTAGCCGTCCATTTTTCGTCAACGAAGTGGCTGCCATGGCAGCATACCTTCCCCGACAGACACAGCTCGTTATATAAATTCAAAATAATGCAAATTTGCGTTATCCTTTGTAATTCTGTTTTTCTCGGTTTCACACACATTCACACCCGTCCAGTGTTTGTCTATACTCCAAAGTGAATGGATTTTGAAGCCATCTAAATTACGTGCTTTAGGATGCAGATCGAGAAGATTTTCGAATCCACATTCCAAAGCTCTCTTTTTGGGTGGGTATCCAGAAGGAAGTTCAAGCAATCAAAGCATATCTACCAGCATTCTCTTTGTGCCAGTACGTGCGAACCTCGTTCTCCATCCATATGGAGGGCATTTTACTAGAATAATGACGTTCTTATTATAACTAGTTTACAAAAATCTCAATACATTTAAGAAAAATGATATTTCCTATCTTCACTCTGCTATCTTAGAGTGAAGTGTCAAGCATTTTCTTACAATAAATTTGGGATTTATATAAAAAAATAAAATTATTTTTTAATAATAGACCATATTTTTTTCTTAAAGATACATCTTAAGACTATATTTAGCATAGTATAACTCTACATTTAAATCAGGATTTTCATAGAAAATATGATAAATATTTTAGTGACAAAGAGATTTCATAAAAATAAAGTTACACATTGATATGATTTGATATGATACGTCAAATTGTAAAACTATATTTAAATAAATCTAACGTATCATATAAAACCACATTAATTTATAAATATGTTTATGAATATAACACTTCTAAAAAATATATGGAATCCTATCATCTTCCCTTGTCAATGGTCAAGGATGCGCGTTAATGTAGTTATCTATCTTAAAGTACACATCCATTTACATAGTCTCAATAATAAAGTTACGTTTACAATATAACATTTTCAAAGAAAAATCTTCTAGAAAAATAATAAATAAATAGGAATGTCACTTCCAATATACTATAAGATATACCTTATCCATTTACATAAAAATAAATAAATATATTACACATGAGGACAACAAATTACTAATGTTAACTTTATCCATTTTATTAAAAAATGTTAATAGACTTAAACATCTAATCATAATGATATGCACGGTAGTTTAGGATCTACATTCTCAACTAATGAGAAAGGGTATATAGGCCATCATATCTTGGGACGCTGTTCGGCGTGTATATGCATCTACCAATAACAATTCAATCATCCACATATTAAAAAAATAATAATTATTTGTACAAATATACTATAACTAAAAAAAATAAAACTTGACAAGTGTCCCAAAAAGAATTTTATTATAACCAATTTTTGAAACTTTTTATCTAGAAACAATTTATATAAAAACTACCGCATGCTCCTACGGGCACACCTTCTTCATAGACATGAACTTCTTCATAGACAAATTCAAGCTCACATTTATCAAAGGTGTCGAAAAATGGTTATGAAAAACGACCGCATGCTCCTACGGGCACACCTTTCGAGGGTGGGCTTTGTTTTCACGAGGGCAGATTTGAGATCTTAGATAGATATAAAAATTTATTTCATCTCGTCCTATCTTATTTTTTAATATAATTTAAATAAAAAAATTTAAACTAATCATTTTTCAAACTAATCATTATAATTTTTTAAAATTTTTAAATAAAAAATAATCCTAATTTTTTTAAATTTTTAAATAAAAATAATATTATAAAATTATCTTATTACAATATTTTAATTTTATAATATTTTTTATTTAATTTTTTTTCTCTCCTTTCTCAAAATCTAAAAAAATATTCAATTCAAATTATCTCACTACTATTCACAAATTATCTTATTACTATTTACAAAATTATCATCCCATCTTTACTACCCAAACAACCCGAAACATTGTTCTGATGCAGAGAGTATATATTACCTCCACTATTTCCGGCATTCTCAAATGTCAAAGCACAAAATTTCGTCATCCTAATGTGAACGTGTCGTCATCTTATTGCTTTTTAGTAACGGTTGAAAAATTGTAACAGTCCCAAAACCATCACAGAAAAATCGTCACTAAAAAGTCTTTTTTGTGACGATTTTAAAGACAGATGAGATTTTTTTTACGGTCCAACTTATGAAAAATTTACGTTCAAACGTCACATATACGTTCGAACATTGTGGCTACTTACGTGCGAACGTGAAATGTTTTGGCGCCAACATTCGAACGTTAGTAATTAACGCTCAAACGTTGGCGCCAATTTTAATTAAATATGACTCTAATTTAAAATTTATGTGGTTTATATAGTGCATAATTTGTGAACAAATCTATATAATTGACTTGTATATATTTATATATACACAATTTGTAATATATAAATATATATTTATGTTTATATATATTTGAAGTGTAGTGATTTAGAATTAACGATGGAAAATATAACATTAAATAAGATTGACAATTGAATAGTGAAAAACCATAGAAATATTAAATAATATTCTTTTTTAGAAATAATAAAAGCAAAATATAAAATATGATCGAATTTCTTAAACAACACTCATATGATAGCGTTGTTCCCGAAATTCGAACTTCATACCTCCTCAGTCAAGGTATCAACCTTGTCGTTGAGGATACCTACAAGATGGGTGATCTCAGAGACAGACGCCTCTATAGCCGCGAGCGATCAATCGATCTTACGATCGATATGTGCCGTCAACTATGAGATCACCGCATCAACCCAAGCAAGCCGCGCATCTCCCGCAGATGTACCCGACTGCTGCTGACTACTACTCCCCACATGACCTGGCTCAGGCTGCGTCGGAGGAACTAGATCCTCTACAGGGGGTGGCTGATGTCTCCTCACCTGTCCAATGCTACGTCAATGCGTGGTCATGTCGAGAGGGCTCATCTAATCTTTGACTCGCTCTTCTGGCTGAGTTGACACTCCTCATGCAAGTAATAGTCATCTGATCAGGACACCATATGAGATATTATCTGTGGAGACGATGCTCGCCTAGTAACGGATTCTCTCAAAGGTCCGTCTTGGTCATCATCCCGAGCCTCGAGGCCAGTATCTTCGGCCTTAACCGGTCTGCATCTCTAGCTTATGCTGGCTCAAATGGGCGATCAGTAAATGATGCAGAAGTGCCTACATCCTCACGGGGTGTAGCGTGTGCAGATGTCTCAATTCCTCGACGAATCTCGAGGTGCTTGGCGATGACATCTGGTGAAATCTCAATGGAAACACCGCGTACAGTCACGGTGTGAGAGGATGTGTCCTGTGGAATGTCACACATTCCCATATAGAACTCTTGAACCATTGAGAGGTATACATTCCCCCTCAATGTGCAGATATTTCACCAGCCTCTACTGATAAAAACATCTCTCAGATTCGTCTGCTCCCATATGAGTTCGTCAAACTCATTAATCAGGACCTATCACTCTACCATAACAATACGAGCCCTGATACAAGCAGTGTCCTGAGTGGCTCATTCCCTCCCTCGTTTTCTAGTATACAGAGGATGAGCCATATCCTGAAAATAGAAAAGGAAAGAAAATTATTTACAATGATGTATTTTTTGTGTTAAGTTTAAACTTCTCTGCATTAACGTTCAAACATAGTAAACTTAACGTTCGAACATTAAGATAAAATGTTCGGACGTGTATACTTTACGTTCACACGTAAAATACATACGTGCAAATATATAACATATACGTTCGAACGCAAGTAGTAAATAAATTTAAATGACGTACGTTCGGACGTTTATCTTATACGTTCGCATGTATATGTTTTACGTGGAAACGTAAAGTATACACGTCCAAACGTTTTATCTTAACTAAATTTAAAAAGTATTACATTCGGACGTAAATTTTATGAAAAATAACGTCCAAATGTAAAACAATACACGTTCAAACGTAGAAGCCTGAACGGCTATGTAATTGAAACGACGTATGTTCGAATGTCATGGTAAAATGTTTGAATGTTACGACTCAGAATGGCTGAGTCGACTCAGCTATTATTGAAATCTCAATAATCAATATACAAGGTTCTAAATGCCGAAATGCCACCGAAAAAATGAAGTATACACTTCAAGAAACTTTTCTACGGTAACTATTTGGCTAATGGCAAGCCGGGGTGGCCGGAAAATAGAGTTGAAAATCCGGCCACCACTTAACCCATTATAAATAAAACCGAATCTAAATCTCAAATAAAATACATGTTATTTGATTAAAAGATGAATGCCTACCTTTTAGTGACAGTTGTGGCGGAGTTTGACAACGGCAGTGACAGATGAGTGGCGGCGTGCAAACAGAAACGAAGTTAGATAACGATGAAATGACATTTCGCTGTTCTGTTTTTGCCTTGTATACACAAAATGTTCGAACGTAAATCTTATTACGTTTGAACATTTTTCGATTTATTTTTCAAAATAATGACTATAATATATTAATAATGTATACTATAGTCTATAACATATAGCATAATATATATAATATTATATTATAATATATAAATATTATATATATAATATATATATATATAATAGTATATAGTATATTAATTATTATATATAGAGTAAATTATATGACTAATATTATATTATATATTATAATATAATATATAATATATTATATATATATATATATATGATTCATTATAAACTAATAAAAAGAACATTAGAACCACAAGCTCTAATTACTAGCCCAAAACGATATACTTTATTATTACAATTTAGTACCCAAAATTCTAGTGTACAAATTTCTAAATAGATTAATTGGAATCAAATTACTCTCCCTAATGAATGACAATCAGTGAATTTGTGAGTGGTAGTTATATTTCTAAAATTTAGCAATATGTTTATACATGTTATTGTGATTTTATGCTTACTTTTGAAATAATTGTGATTATTGTTTGTAAATTTTATGAATAGTTTGTGAGTTTATAGTGTTCATTGATGAATTAATATGTGTAAAAATATTGTTGTGAGAATATTGTTGTTGTTGTGATATGGATTTGAAATATTGTGATTATTGTTTTTGAATTTTTATTGAATATGTTTAACAAGAAAATTATAAGTTTAGGATTTTAATTTCAGTAAAGATTAAAGATGGGGCTGTCCATTGGATCAATAAATAGAAATACAGTTTTAGTGGGAGAATCAATCCCTTTTGTTTTCAAAGTAATGTTGAAACATCCTCCATGATTGTGTTACAAGTAATAAATATATAAAAGACTGACTAGCTAGCTAGCTTTGTGATCACGTTGTAGTTACGTACCTTCTTTTGTTGCGTTTGTGGTTATGAAGTCCATTAAGTGAGTCCCAGCCGTACCGGCCTCTGTTAACAGTTGTGGTTACATTAAGTGTATATGTCGATGGTGTAAAAATTTGTGTGCGATAGGGTTGAATGAAGTTGAAAGTCATATATTTATGAACCGTATGGATCTGGGTTGGATGAAGTTAAAAGTCATACAAATTATGATCCTTTGATGATGTGATTCTAGAAAATCATTACTATATAGTATATATATAGTGCACTATATATATACTATGTAGTGTATTATATATATAAGTTTTGTTGTTATTTTTATTAATTATATATTATTAATTCATATATATAGTATAGTATATATACTATATTATTATGTTTGCATTTAAAATATTATGCTATCATACTATATATATATATATATAATATAGTATATATACTATACTATAATATACTATATAATATATTATATTATATATTATATATAGTCCAGATTACTCATCTTGGCATCCACCTCTCATGGGTCATCAACGTTATCTACCAGCAAATCGTGCATGGAGAAGAGAATGTGCTAAGTTTGATAGTAGAGTAGAGGATATAATTGCACCAAAATAGCTGTCTGGGGAAGAGATAGTAGAACAACTGATACATGTTAGAGTGAATAATTTTGGCAAAGGTCGGAGAAAGAACAAAAGAAAATGAAGCGCATAATAATTGAATTGGACAAAGCGTCATATTTCTTTTGACTTGTCATATTGGTCGTCCTGTATGTTGCAATATAGTTTGGATGTAAAGCACATAGAGAATAATATTTTTCATAATATACTGGGTACATTGATGAGCATCAACAAAAAGACGAAGGACATGATCAAGACGAGAAAATATCTTGATAGAATGAGGATTAAACATAATCTACATTTACGGGTGGAAGGCAATAGGGTGGTCATGCCGCATGCATGTTTTAGGATGACGAGGGAAGAGATGATGGACTTCTGCAAATGGTTGCAAGGTCTGAAATTGCCATATGGTTATGCTTCAAATATTGGTAGATGCGTGAGTCCTGATAACTAGAAAATCATTAGATTGGAAAGACATGACTGTCATATATTTTTGCATAAGTTATTACCTGTGAGAATTCGTGGGAAGCTGACATCTCATATACGTGTCGCCATATCTGAACTCTGTATATTTTTTAAGGATTTGTGCACTCGGATAGTAAATCGAAATGTCTTGCAGAAATTGGACGAAGACATTGCTACTATACAATGTAAATTCGAGCAGATCTTTCCACCATCATTTTTTGATTTCATAGTTCATTTAGCAATACATTTACCACGAGAGGTAATGTTGGGTGGACCGCTTCAGTTCCGTTGGATGTATCCAGTTGAAAGATATTTGGGTCGACTGAAGCGCACTGTTAGGAATCAAGCCGGAGCTGAGGGTTCAATAGCAGAGGCCGATATACACGATGAATGGTTCATATTTTGCTCTCTATATTTTCGTGGTGTTGAGACACGATTTAATCGTCAAGAGAAAAATGCTGATCTTATTGCTCCGCTTTCTCGTGAGCTATCAGTGTTTTCACAGAATGTAAGACCCTTGGGTGCACAAACGGGTTACAATTTAATTGATGGAGAGTTGGGTAAAGTTCGGTAGTGTGTGCTAAATAATTGCTAGGAGATTGATGATTATCTCAGGTATGTCGTTCCATGCTTCGAATAATTCTAATGTTCTTCAAGTTGAACTATAACTGATGTGTTCAAAATAAACTTATTTTGCATTTATTTATAACAATGAGCACATTGACAAACTTAGGACAGAAGGCGTAGAAAACATAGAGGCAAGACACGAGGAAGAATTTCCCGGATGGTTTGAAGAACATGTATGAACTAAACTTATATATATGTTATATTTTGATACTTTTAACTATGGATAATGAAATAATAAATATATATCATTTCAATTGTTAGATTTTGGATCAATGTGCTCGTGATTCCGGATCAATTTCTTCTTAATTGTATGCATTGTCCCGTGGTCCCTCAAATAGAGCACTTCGATACACTGCATGCACGGTTCAAGGTTATAGATTCGATACTCTGAATCGTGAACGTAATAGAAAGACTCAAAACTCTGGTGTGTTGGTCGAGGGGAGTCATGTAACAGATGATATTGACTATTATGATATCGTACGTGATATTATCGAATTGAAATATCTAGGTGGGTCTGTAACATATGTCTTTAAATGTGATTGGTGGGATCTAGTCAATGGTCGGGTTTCGATACATAGAGATAATCACTTTACGAGTATCAATACTGCATCTAAATGGTACGAAGATGATCCATTCGTATTGGCTTATCAAGCTACCCAAGTCCATTACTTGTTTGATCCAATGAAAACTACTGATGAAGTTAGTGGAGACATAACTTGGCGAGTTGTACAAAAATTTATCCCTCTAAATATATATGAAGCAGGAACGAGTGCAGACTACTAGAATAGTGGAGATGAAAATGACACTCCGATTGTATAGGCATACCAGGAAAATTGAGAGGGTATTAACTTGTTTGTTGACCTCGGTGCACTCGAGTTGTTCCCCTTATGTAGAGATAATGTCCCACCCGTCTATCTCGACTCGTTCGTATTAAATGATCATTCAATTCAAGTAAGTGAGGAGGAAGAAGATGAAAAGTCGGATGATGAAGACGAAGCAGAATCCGACCAGGAGGTAGATAAGGAGGATGAAGAAGAGGTGCATGATGATTATGAAGATAATATTGAGGGAGATTCTGAAATAAGAATGAAAAATACATCTGAAGATGAAAAATAAAAGTCCTAAATATTTTATTCATATAAGTGACTATAAAATATCTTGAATTCTCAACATTTCTTCTAATTATATTTCTTTGATATAATTAATTATTTTCAAGAATGCCGCCAAAACGACAACGAAGAAATGTGCCTCTGCCAAGTCCAAGTCCTGAACCCATTAAGGACTCCCCACTGGAGGAATCCGTTCCTGAAGATCAAGTTAACACGCAAGAGAACAACAGCCAGTCCACACCTTCTAGTAAGGAAATATTGTCGTTGATAATTAATTATGTAGTTAATACTTTTGTCTCAATAACTATATAACTATAATTATATTATCTATTATCATGTAGTTGATGCATCTGCATGTCGCGGTCGTGGCTATACACGTGGCATCTCTCTTGAAAAAAAAAAGGCATTGAAAACTCAAGCTTACCATTCCTAATAATTCCACTGGATGAGTGGATGATAGTGCAGCAGCGCTTTCCTCCTATATTAGCACAGTAGTTCGATCTTATGCTCCATTTTATGTGCGCTCATGGAGAGATGTTCCAAACGAGATTAAGGAGTACATTCGAAGTCGTGTGTTGGTGAGTTTACTTTGAAAGTACATTTTTTCACCTAGATTAATATATCATATTTTTTATTCAATTCACTTGTTAGGATGAATTCGACCTCGACTTTGGCCGTAGCGAGAATTTGAGAACCGTGAATGAGTTGATGGCTATACTATTCCGATGTCATAAGGGACGATGTCATGATCACTTCAAGAAGTTTGAGACGTTGGAAGAGGCTATGCAGTCTCCTTTCCAGCAGATGAAATTAGATGATTCAAGAAAGTGTTGTGATCTATTCGCATCTCCAGATTATCAGGTATTTTACGTTTATATCTTTTAATTATTTACATTCATATTCGTTCTATATATTATATGTATACATATTACACTTAATATTCTTAATATATTTTGTAGCACTTGAGTTCTACAAATGCACAGAATAGATCCACTCTAACCGTTCACCATTGTGCCGGTTCAAGGTCATTCCACCGTTTTGCTGAAAAAATGATAATTAAAAAATTATAGAATTCATTTATTTTTCTGATATTCTTTTATTTAAGTACTAACATTATCTTTCTAAAATTGCTAATGTCGCTTTATTAGAAACGTGATGATCTTGAAAACTTTTTCCTCATTCATGTCTATGCTGCTGCTCACACTAATGAGCATAGTGAGTGGATAGATCCTGTCGCTACAAATAATTATGTAAGCAATGTTAATTTTATTGAATAAATTATGTAACATGTGAATTTTTTTTTTTTATTTCTATTTCTTTTAATACATTACTTATTAACGATCATTACCTTTCAAATTGTAGGAAAAAATGATAGAGATGCAGTCAGCTTCTAGGGAATCCTCTCCTAGTGACATAGACATATTCACTAGGAGAGGTTTGGGACGATCTATCAAGCATAGATGTTCATTTTTCTCAACCTCATCGACTTCACAAATTAATAATCTTAGCAAAGATTTAGAAGCTACACGACGTGAGAATGAGTATATGAGGTCGAGACAGAAAGAGTTAGAGTCTCTCTTAGAATGACAGTCTCATTTAGA
This sequence comes from Juglans regia, assembly GCF_001411555.2. Taxonomy (NCBI): domain Eukaryota; kingdom Viridiplantae; phylum Streptophyta; class Magnoliopsida; order Fagales; family Juglandaceae; genus Juglans; species Juglans regia. The sequence goes on from NC_049905.1 coordinate 9,455,021, forward strand.
GGCGCGTTTACAGGACCAACAGAGAGACCAGGAGGAAAGAATATGCATTGAAGTCCAAGAGCAAGTGCAATGGGAGATGATGGTGCAAATAGAGCGTGTTATGACATTGCAACAGAATCGCAGTGGGCAAGGAAAAAATAAAAAATAAATTTTATTAGTAGTGGTGACTAGTTTTCATATCTAATTTTAAAATTTTATAACACATTGTTATTTGTTAATTGATGTTATGTAATATGATACAATTGATATGCTTTTAAATTTTATGAAATTAGTATTTCTGATCTGTACATTCAAATGTAAAGTAAAAACATTCGAACATTGGTTCCCATTTGAACCAACGTTCAAACGTGAATACATAAAATTGTACAGTAACATTAGAACGTAGGCATATACGTTCGAACGTACTGTCCCTCAAACAAACAAAACGTTCAAATGATTAAATGATTAACGTTCGAACAAACCTCTGAACGTACCACTTGCATTCGAACGCTCATTCGTTTACATTCGGAATAACGTGCGAATGTTAAACGTTTGAACATTGGTTCATTAACGTTCAAACGGATATTCGAACGTTTATTATAATTTATGTTCGGACGCATAAACGTTTGAACGTAAATATGATATGTTCGAACTATAATCAACGAACGTCAACTTCTCTCATTCGAACGCCAATCAGTCAGGTTGCCGTTCGAACGTTCAACCAAAAGGAACACCTCCAACCGTCACTAAAAATATTTTAGTGACGGTTCAACAGTAAACTGTCACCAATTTTTTTCTGTGAAGCACATTAGGTGACGGTCGTGGTGATGGTTTCAAACCATCACCAAATATCTTTAGTGACATTTTGACAATTTTTTGTGACGATTTCCTCTGTCACAAAAGATAAATTGTGTTGTAGTATAAAGAAACCATAGCTTAAGAGGTTCTCAGAGCTACACGAGAGAGAGAGAGAGAGAGAGAGAGAGAGAGAGAGAGAGAGAGAGGTGGGGAGGTTTTTGTTTTATTATTATTAAAACTAAAATACAGTACAAATCTTGACAGAGGGGGCTTCCCTCCAACAAATACCCCAAGTCCCAAGGAGTGTTGCGTAGCCATTACATACTTTTAATTTGTCTTTATTTTATTACTATTCATTACTCTTGAATGAATAATGATACACACAACATTTTTCACAATATTTTTTATAATACATGATAGAAAATGAGAGTAATTTTGTAAAATTGTATTACTTTTATATGTTATTTGTTAAGATTTGCTGAGATTTGATTAACGTTAGTTTTGGAGATAATCTTTACTGCACATATTTAGGAATTTGTAACCCCTTCATTCAAGGGAATTAGGTGAGATTTTATTTTCTTTCCTTGCTGATCAGATCATGAAGTGATCTGTATATGTGTATATATTATAGCCTTTTGACACAGAAATAATATAACAGAAAAAGACAGCTTTCTCAATTCTCTTTTTGTCATGGTATCAGAGCAATGATTCTATTGCTTCTGTAAATTTCCACTTACTCTAACTAAACATGTCTACACCTACAATTGATCCAGCAGATCCTCTTTTTCTTCACCCCTCTGATCATCCTGGCATGATCCTTGTTCCAAAAGTCTTAGATGGAACAAACTATGCCATGTGGAAACAATCAATGTTGATCAGCCTTGGTGCCAAAAACAAACTGGCATTCATCAAAGGAACTATGATCACTCCATATGAAATTGATCCCCAAAACTCTTTATGGCATCATTGCTAATATGGTACTCTCTTGGATATTCAATTCTCTAAGTCAAGATCTTATACACAGTGTTCTCTATGCTGCAACTCCCTCAGAAATTTGGACAGATGTTCAAGAACGATTCTCTCAAGGTGATTTTTCTCATCATTATCAAACTCAACGATCCATTGTTGAACTGAAATAGAATCAAGAATCCATTTTTTCTTATTACACAAAGATGAAAATGTTGTGGGATCAGCTAACCACTTGCAGCCCCTCAATCATATGCACATGTAGAGGTCAAAAAGATCTAAAAGAAAAGGAAGAAACAATTCGACTTGGTCAATTTCTTATGGGACTCAATGAGACATACTGTGTTGTACGAGGACAAGTTATGCTCATGCATCCTTTACCAACTGTCAAAAAGGCATACTCACTTTTATGTGAAGAAGAAAAGCAGCAAGGCCTCACTGAAACAAAGAGCAGTGATCTTATCCATGCCATGAGTATCCATACTTATGAGAACTCCAAGGAGTCACAACTTATGGCTTCAAGACAACCAAAACAGTGGTCATCCACTCATTCCAAGCCTCAAGGCAATCGAAAACCTCTTCATTGCTCTTATTGTGAAGGCACTACTCACACTGTGGATCGATGCTATTTTCTCAATGGATTCCCCGTTGGACACAAACTGCATGGCGAAGAAGTTCAACCACCCAATCGAAGCAGAAAAACTGTTGCTCACCAAGCCAGTGTAGAAATCATTACACACAAGCCCTCCATCGACCCTACTCCTCAATTTACCTCTGAAGAACTTGCTCAAATCATAGCCTTTTTTAATGGTAAACAACCTGTCCAAGCAAACTATACAGGTATTTCTGCCCCTTTCTATTCTTCCTTTATTGCACAAAAGATAGACTTGAGTCACTGGATCATTGACAGTGGCGCCACTAATCACATAGCCACATCTGTTCCCATTACTTCTCCTCTCTCTTCTCATGCAACCTTGCCCAATGGTGCCTGCTCTACCATAACTGTCATAGGTTCCACCCAACTTTCAACTCACATGCATGTTAAAAACATACTTTGTGCTCCATCTTTTCATGTCAATTTATCGTCTGTTAGTTAACTCACAGCTGCCTTACATTGTTCCATTCACTTCTTTCCTACTTTTTGTGTATTGCACGACCTAACTTCGAAGAAGATGATTGGTTTGGGGAAGCAACTTAATGGATTGTACTACTTCGTGCCATCAATAAAATCTACATCACCTTCCACACCGATCACTTATCATGTAGACTCCACTCCAAAAATTCCATGGCACCAGCGATTAGGACATCCCTCCAAGGCACCTTCACAGTTTTTGAGTCATGTTATTCCTTTATTTGTATTTAATTCTCAACATTTGTGTGAAACTTGCCATTTGGCGAAGCAAACACGGCTACCTTTTTCTTCTAATACTATTCAAACTTTACATTCTTTTGATCTTCTTCACTGTGATATTTGGGGACCTCTTCATACTGCAACTTATCCAAGAGCACATTATTTTTTAACCATTGTCGATGACTATACAAGATTCACATGGATATTTCTCATGCAATTCAAATCCGAGACACAAGGGTTACTAAAAACCTTCATCTCTTTTGTTAATACTCAGTTTAATTGCCAAGTTAAATGTATTCGTAGTTACAATGGCTCAAAATTCATATCCATGAAACCATATTTTTCCAATCTTGGCATATCATTTCAAAGCCCTTGTCCATCTACACCTCAACAAAACGGTGTAGTTGAACGAAAGCATCAACATCTCTTAAATGTTGGCAGAGCCTTAAGAATTAATGCTAATCTTCCACTGCAATTTTGGGGGGAGAGTTTGCTCACTGCCACCTATCTTATCAATCGTCTTCCTACCCCTGTGTTGCAACACAAATCTCCCTATGAAATGTTGTATAACAAGCCACCCATTTACTCTCATTTACGACTATTTGGATGTCTTTGTTATGCAACAAATATGCACCCCACTCACAAATTTGACTCTCGTGCCAGAAAATGCACCTTTGTTGGCTATTGTATTGGTCAAAAAGCTTACCGCTTATATGATCTCAAAACTCACCAATTTTTCTCAAGTCAAGATGTCATCTTTCATGAGGAAATTTTTCCTTTTCATACCATAGAATCCTCACCAGCCACAACCATTTCCCAACCTGAGATAATCGAATACCCTACAGAGCCACCCTCTCTTCTAAATCGTCTTAATTCATCATTACCCGAGACCACTTCCACAGAAAGTTCCTCTTCTCCAACCCCCCCCCCCCCAAACTTTGTAGAAGTGAATGCACCAGAAAACCATACATTCTTCTTCAAGATTTTCATTGTGGACAAGTGAGTACAATGTCATCAAATGCAACCCCCAACCAAGAATCTTCAACCAAGTCAGATACTCAATACCCTTTAAGTAACTACATTTCATATGATTCTTTATCTTCTAATCATAAACACTTTGTCAATGCTATTTCAAGTGTTCTCGAACCAACCTCCTATGCACAGGCTGTATTAGACCCAAAATGGCAAGAGGCTATGCAACGTGAACTTCATGCCCTCACTACTCAAAAGACATGGTCTTTGGTTCCTTTGCCTACTGGTCATCGTCCTATTGGCAGCAAATGGGTATATCATATCAAATACAATTCTAAAGGCACGATTGAACACTACAAAGCACGGTTAGTTGCCAAAGGATTTTCTCAACAAGAAGGCTTGGATTACATCGAAACATTTGCACCTGTTGCTAAGCTAACAACTGTTTGATGTCTTCTTGTTGTTGCTACTGCTAAACAATGGCCATTACATCAAATGGATGTCACCAATGCCTTCCTTCATGGTGATTTAGAGGAAGAGGTATATATGACTCCACCACCGGGTCTTTGCCGACAAGGGGAGAAGCTTGTATGTCGACTGCATAAGTCCCTCTATGGACTTAAACAAGCCCCTCGAAATTGGTTTGCAAAATTCTCTCATGCTATCAAAAAGGTTGGTTTTGTTCAATCACATTCAAATTATTCTTTATTTGTGAAGATTAAAGGTCCATCTACAACTATGGTGCTTATCTATGTAGATGACATAGTGATAACAGGCAATGATGCTATTGCTATACAGAGTCTCAAAGATTTTTTGCATCAACAATTCCACATCAAAGATCTCGGTTCTTTAGAGTTTTTTCTTGACTTAGAAGTTGCAAGGTACAAAGAAGGCATTGTAATCTCTCAATGAAAGTATACCTTAGAGATTATAGATGATGTTGGTTATTTGGGTGCTCAACCTTTTCCAATGGAAGTAAATCTAAAGCTCACAGATGATCAAGGTGATTTGCTACATGATCCAGAGCGCTATAGAAGATTAGTTGGGAAATTAATCTATCTCACAATCACAAGACCAGACATTACATACTCAGTCAATATCATAAGCCAATTTATGCATGCACCTAGAAAGCCTCATTGGAATGCTGCTCTTCGCATTATTAAATAACTTAAAGGAAGTCCAAGTCTCGGCTTGTTATTTTCAGCAAGCAATTCTTTCAACTTGAAGGCTTATTGTGATGCAAATTGGGCAAACTGTATTATGACTCGAAGGTCCACTACAGGTTATTGTGTGTACTTGGGAAACTCACTGATTTAATGGAAAACAAAGAAACAGAAAACAGTCTCCAGATCATCCTCGGAAGCTGAGTACAGGTCCATGGCAGCAGCAACTTGTGAATTGACTTGGCTCAGATTTTTACTTAATGACATGCAGATATCCACAGGACTAGCAAAGTTATTATGTGATATTCAAGCTGCACTTCACATAGCAGCAAATCCAGTATATCATGAGCACACCAAGCACATAGAACTCGATCGCCATGTTGTAAGAGAAAAGATACAAGAAGGTCAAATTGTTACAGAATTTGTTCCATCTCAATTGCAGCTGGCAGATGTTTTTACAAAAGCTCTTGGAGGAAATGTGTTTAAAAACTTAAGAAGCAAGTTGAACATGCTAGATATACATGCTCCAACTTGAAGGGGAGTGTTAAGATTTGCTAAGATTTGATTAACGTTAGTTTTGGAGATAATCTTTACTACATATATTTAGGAATTTGTAATCCCTTCATTCAAGGGAATTAGGTGAGATTTTAATTTCTTTCCTTGCCGATTAGATCATGAAGTGATCTGTATATGTGTATATATTATAGCCTTTCGACACGGAAATAATATAATAGAAAAATACAGTTTTCACAATTCTCTTTTTGTCATTATTTTACAATAATATCCCTCGTTTTAAAACATAATTGTGAAATTTATTGTGAAAAGTATTGTATTTATCATTTTTCTTCTGTTAATTTTTTAGTATCATTAAAACAAATGGAGCCATCCCATTTATCAAATCTATGTGAATGCAGGTGGCACCACTGTATTTTTTTTTGCTTACTGGTACGAGTCATTCATTGATTATTCCCATGGTAAAGCTCTCTTCATGGTTTGAGGACTACGTTTACCTATTCATTGAAGTTTCTTCTAAACAGGCATCAAGGATTCAGGTTATTACAAAGCAATTGAGTGGTTTCAAGTACTGTAACTATTTTAAAATTGTTCAACCCCTTTCTATTAGTAAAATTGGATTACAATTTACAAGCCACAACCATAAAAGAAATAAGGCTCAGAGAACATAGCTTTCTTTTATGCATACCAACCTCCAGTTACTACTGCATTCCCGAAAAGACTGAATCCAGCAACTTCCCAATACACCATCTCATGACATGGAGATGGTTGTACTTCTTCCATGCATACCAATTTGAAGTCGTTATTGCCAATTCACTGACTTGGAAAGGGGGAAGAAGGGAATGCAAACAAACTGCCAATCCACCATCTCAAGATATGGAGTGAGAAGCTCTCCCTAAATGCTCTGCTTAGACTGAAGTTTATTTCATGTAATATATATATTCTCAATCCAAACCAAAATCTCAATCTTTTAATTTGAACTTCAGGGAACCAAACTAAGGGAAAAAGGATAGGTATTGGCGAGCTTACTCCAGCAAGTCATCTGGATTGAAGTTCAGAGACTCCCTCCATATGAGCTCATTTATATCTTCCTCATCCAAGGATGTCTACTCAAAACTAAAGTTGAAAGGAGAAGGGCAAGTGGGCTCCTCATTTATCTCATGAAGACTGGACAGGTAAGGGTGATTTAGTGCTTCCCCAACTTCACATTTACCACAAAAAGGAAAAGTTTATATCCTCGTCAGCAAAGCAATAAAGAATAATTAAATTGTATTTTATTGAAGTAGTGTTTGGGGGAATACCAGTTATGTGTTTGCATGGATCACAAACTAGCATTTTCTCTGCAAGATCTATTGCCAGAGGGGACACATTCGGAAACTTCTTTGTAAACGGTTGCTTTGGAAAATGAGGGAGCTGCTTCACATACATTTGAGCATTATCACTTCTTAAACATCCAAGATCTGAATCATCCGGTGAACCTAATAGCCATTTTAGCAATGATTAAAAAAAAAAAATTATACACCACATTGCCATTCTGTTTTCATTCCACTGTGTAAGATATGACACATTTATCATTATTGGATAATTGTTTATCATTTAATGGTGATAAATGTGTTACATCTTACATAGTGAGATGAAAATATGATAGAAATGTGATGTATAGCATTACTCTAAAAAAACATATAAAGATAACCATATAAAAAATATATACAAAACCCCCACTCTTGATCTAACTTGATTACCATCCAAATTCTATAACAAATAATACAGAAGGCATCCATAATACAACATGGAAGCTAAATTTCTCAAAATCTAATACAAATACTTACAGAGAATTTTGGCGTTAAAGTGTGAGTGATTTAGGTGTATTAAACTTATGGTTAGTAGATTTCTCTATCTCCATCATAGACATGGACGGTTCCAATCGGGCCACTCAAGGCCCTGTTTGGTTTCACAAATTATCTTAACTCATCTCATATCAACATTCAAGCATCATTCAAATACAAATTAACACTTTTTAGTTTCAAATTTTCAACTTTTTCATCTAATAATTACCTAATCATTATAATTTTCTCAAATTTTCAAACGAAACACAAAAAATAATTCAACTTTTTCAAATCTCAAAAATAAAAATTATATTAAAAAATTATATTCTAATAATATTTTAATTTCATAATAGTTTTATTTAACATTTTCTCCCTCCTTTTTCAAAATCTTATAAAGCATCTAACTCAAACCATTTCACTACTATTCACAAACTATCTCCCTACTATCTACTACTCTCATGTAATTGCTAAAATTTATTCTTCCATCTTCTACTTCTCGCCAATCTAAAAATACCTATTTTAAAACTACATATTCCATTCTGCGATGTATGGAAAAGGTGCCTTGTAACTTAAGCCAGTTTCCATTAAAATAATCATAGATGGCCAACGTTGCAAAAGGGGAGAGCAATGAAAGGGCAACATGTTCGCTGGGGAAATTATTTGTTACCTTCTTATCTGTAAGCACTCATTTCAAATAAATTTGTAAAATTAGTATTAATCAAGGACTTAGGAAAAAGAAATAATATTTATTTGATTCTCTCTGCATATGATTTTGTAAAGAATAAAGATAGAAAGATGTTATTATTAGGAGTATCTATTTTGTACACATGATATGTCATCATATAAACCATATATCTTTCTAAGTGTTGGAAATAATTAACTAAAAACAACCATACAGTAAGTGTAAAATGTACACTACTATATTAATGTTTTATTACGAGCAAAAAAGTTAAGAAATCTCAATATTTGTGCACGTGAACCAGCTTTATTACACGTATCCGCCTGCATGCATATGGAGGGCATTTTAGTAGAATAATGACGTTCTTATTATAACTAGTTTACACAAATCTCAATACATTTAAGAAAAATGATATTTGCTATTTTAGAGTGAAGGGTCAAGCATTTTTTTTTAATAAATTTGGGATTTATATAATAAAAAAATTATTTTTTAATAATAGACTATATTTTTTTTTTTTAAAAGATACATCTTAAGATTGTATCTAGTATAGCATTTCTCTACATTTAAATCAAGATTTGAAAAGAATTTATAGAAAATTTGATAAATATTATAGTGACAAATAGATTTCATAAAAGTAAAGTTACACATTGATATGATTTGATATGGTACGTTAGATTGTAAAATTATATTTAAATAGATCTAATATATCATATAAAGTTGCATTAATTTATAAATTTAATTTTATAAAATATGTTTATGAATATAACACTTCTAAAAAATATATGGAGCCCTATCATCTTCCCTCGTCAACGGTCAAGGATTTGTTAATGTTGTTATCTATCTTAAAGTACACATCTATTTATATGGTCTCAATAATAAAATTACGTTTACAATATAACATTTTCAAAGAAAAATCTTCTAGAAAAATAATAAATAAATAGGAATGTCACTTCACCAATATACTATAAGATATACCTTTATCTATTTACATAAAAATAAATACAAAATTACCAGTGTCAACTTTATCCATTTGATTAAAAAAAATGCTAATGGACTCAAACATCTAATCATAAGTATGCACGATGGTTTAATGGATAGAGGATCTACATTCTCAACTATTGAGAAGAGGTATATAAGCCATCAAATCTTGGGACGCGTATTTGGCGTGTACATGCATCTAACAATAACAATTCAATACAAGCATCCACATATTAAAATAATAATAATAATTTGTGCAAATATATTATAAGCTATATCTTATCCATTCACATAAAAATAAATACATATATTACACATGAGGACAAAAATTATCAATGTCAACTTTATCCATTTTATTAAAAAAAATGCTAATGGATTCAAACATCTAATCATAATGGTATGCATGATGGTTCAATAGATAAAGGATCTACATTCTCAAGTAAGGAGAAGGGATATATAGGCCATCAAATCTTGGGACATATATTCAACATGTACATGCATCTAACAATAACAATTCAATACAAACATCCACATATTTAAAAAGTAAAATAAAATAATTTGTACAAATGTCAAAACACAAAATTTCGTCGTTCTAATGTACATGTGTCCATACCGTGGGAAAAAAAAGGCTCAGGAGGTGCAAGGGTGGATCACACTCACCAAGTCCAAGAGTGGGTATATGTACTTATGTAGCTTATAAAAACAAAGGAAGTGGGGTCGTCGACTTCTGGCTCTAGCTACAGCATCCGCTTCAAGTTAGGGGTGTCAAATCGTGTTAACGGGTCATGTTCGTGTCGTGTCAATGTATGTACATTACACTTAATGGGTCAACACGAACACGACCTGTTAAGGATTTCGTGTCAAAATTCCAAACCCACGACACAGTAAGATAACAGGTTGACGCGACACGACCCATTATGACCCGTTAATAAATAAGAAATAAATTCACACAATGCGACACGACACGACCCATTCCGTTTCAACCCGATTACATCCCAAATATAATAAACAAAATATACAATGTAAATATATTAATGTTACAATTCCAAATATAATAAAAAATTAAAAACACAGATCTAAACAAATTTAGAACTTAAAGAAGAAAGTGGAGTGTCCTCCTTGCCCTTTAGGTCTAAGGGGATAAAGGTAAATATAATTTTCTTAACGGGTTATAAAGGGTTGACCCGTTAGTGACTCGTTAAGCAATCGTGTCTTAACGGGTCAACCCGTTTTTACCCGAACCTGTTAAGGTTAAATCCTAATCCGTTTTTATCATGACGTGTTCATATTAGGTTAATGGGTCGTGTCACATATTGCCACCCCTACTTCAAGCTCTGTCTCGCAGTGGTAATTTGGCCTCTTGTTGGGCCATAGGTTTAGCAAAAGCTACAATATGAGTAGAGAAACCAAAGCCCGAGAGGTTCTCAGAGCTACACGAGAGAGAAGGGGGAACCCTTTTTTTTTTTTTTTTTGGGCAAGATAAACATTATATTAAAACTAAAATATAGTACAAACCTAATAGAGAGGGCTCCAACAAATACCCCAAACTCCTAAGGAGTGTGGCGTAGTGGTCAAATAGGACTTTAGGGCAAGCCCTATTACTCGAACATTCTCGATTTGAGTAGCCATTACGTACATTTAATTTTTCATTACTCTCAGAGTTATCAGATTAAGAGAGTTTAATTTGTCATTCAATTATTTGAGGCGCACTTATTATAAACTTTGGCCACTATATTTTAGGATGAGTAATGATACACATAATACTTTTCGTAATACATGATGTAAAATGAGGGTAGTTTTGTAAAGTTATATTACTTTTATATGTTATTTTATAATAATATCCCTCGTTTTAAAATATAATTATGAAATATATTGTGAAAAATAGTGTATTCATCATTTTTCTTCCGTCGAGTTTTTAGTGTCTTTAAAGCAAACGGAGCCATCCCATTTATCAAATCTATGTGAATGCAGATGGCACCACTGTATTGTTTTGCTTACAGGTGTGAGTCATTCATTGATTATTTCCATGGTAAAGCTCTCTTCATGGTTTGAGGATTACGTTTACCTAATCATTGAAGTTCACATCTTTTGGTTTCATATCTTTCACACAAATCTCCCCCAATTAGTTTTCTATGATTTTGGAGGGAAAACAAATGGCTTCCTCATGAAACAACATTTATCCGGTTCAAGACTCTCACCAAGAATTCTCAACCTCCTATTGGACCTAGCTTTTAGATTCTAGATGGAAACAATGATACTGCAACACACCACACCTCTTTTAATTTGTTTTTTCTTTTTTTCATAACAAGTATGTTGTCAATAGATTATGAGTAGAACAATTCAATTAATTGTGCAAGAATAAAATAAGGAAATTTAAAAAAAAAAAAAAAAAACATATATGATGTGTGGTGTGAAATGCTGAGTAGCATATCTCAAAGTTTCTTTAGATCAGTTGGAAAGTAGTATTTGTAAAAACATATGAAGTTTCTTCGCCTCAGGGATTCAGGGTATTACAAAGCAATTGAATGGTCTCAAATACTGTACCTATTTTAAAATTGTTTAACTCCTTTCTATTAGTAAAATTGGATTACAACGTACAAGCCACAACCATAAAAGAAATAAGGCTCACAGAACATAGCCTTCTTTTATGCATACCAACCTTCAGTTACTACTGGATTCCCGAAAAGACTGAATCTGGCAACTTCCCAATACACCATCTCATGACATGGAGATGGTTGTACTTCTTCCATGCATACCAATTTTAAGTGGTTATTGCCAATTCACCGACTTGGAAAGGGGGAACAAGGGAATGCAAAGAAACAGCCAATCCATCTTCTCAAGATATGGAGGCAGAAGCTCTCCCTAAATGCTTTGCTTAGACTGAAGTTTATTACATGCAATATATATATTCTCAATCCAAACCAAAATCTCAATCTTTCAATTTGAACTTTGGCGAACCAAACTAGGGGAAAAAGGATAGGTATTGGCGAGCTTACTCCAGCAAGTCATCTGGATTAAAGTTCAGAGACTCCCTCCATCTGAGCTCATTTAATCTAAGGATGTATGCTCAAAACTATAGTTGAAAGGAGAAGGGCAAGTGGGCTCCTCATTTATCTCACCAAGACTGGACAGGTATGGGTGATTTAGGGCTTCCTCAACTTCACATTTACCACAAAAAGGAAAAGTTTATATCCTCGTCAACAAAGCAATAAAGAATTAAATCGGATTTTATTGAAGTAGTGTTTGGGGGAATACCAGTTATGCGTTTGCATGGATCAAAGACTCGCATTTTCTCTGCAAGATCTGTTGCCAGAGGGGACACATTCGGAAACTTCTTTGTAAATGGTTGCTTTGGAAAATGAGGGAGCTACTTCACATACATTTGAGCATTATCACTTCTTAAAAATCCAAGATCTGAATCATCCATTGAACCTAATATATAGTTGTTTTGGCAATGATTAAAAAATAAGACAATTTTATACACCACATTACCATTCCGTTTTCATTCCACTATGTAAGATATGACACATTTATCACTATTGGATTATCCTTTATTGGATGATTCTTTATCATTTAATGATGATAAATGTTACATCTTACGTAGTGAGACGAAAGTATAATAGAAATATGATGTATAGCATTACTCTAAAAAACATATAAAGATAACCATATAAAAAATATATATAAAACCCACTCTTGATCTAACTTGATTACCATCCAAATTCTATCACAAATAATACAGAAGGCTTCCATAATACAACATGGAAGCTAAATTTCTCAAAATCTAATGCAAATACTTACAGAGAATTTTGGCGTTAAAGTGTGAGTGATTTAGGTGTATTAAACTTATGATTAGTAGATTTCTCTCTATCCATCGTAGACATGGACTGTTCCAATCGGGCCACTTAAGGTCCTGTTTGGTTTCACAAATTATCTTAACTCATCTCATATCAACATTCAAGCATCATTCAAATACAAATTAACACTTTGTAATTTGAAATTTTAACTTTTTTATCTAATAATTACTTAATCATTACAACTTTCTCAAACTTCCGAGCGAAACACAAAAAATAATTCAACTTTTTCAAATCTAAAAAATAAAAATTATATTAACAAATTATAAACAATATTTTAATTATATAATAGTTTTATACATTTTCTCTCTCCTTTTCCAAAATCTTATAAAGCATCTAACTCAAACGATTTTATTACTATTCACAAACTATCTTATTACGATCTGCGACTCTCATGTAATTGCTAAAATTTATTCTTCCATCTTCTACTTCTCGCTAGTCTTAAAATACCTATTTTAGAACCACATATTCCATTTTGCGACGTATGGAAAAGGTGCCTTAGAACTTAAGCCAGTTTCCATTAAAATGATCATAGATGGCCAACATTGCAAAAGGGAAGAGTAATGAAAGGGCAACATGTTCACTGGGGAAATTATTTGTTACCTTCTTATTCGTAAGCACTCATTTCAAATAAATTTGTAAAATTAGCATTAATCGAGGACTTGGGAAAAAGAACTAATATTCATTTGATTCTCTCTACAAATGATTTTGTAAATCCCCAAAAATCAGTATTTGTAGAAAGCAAAAAAAGTTAAGACCACGTGAACGAGAAATTTAGTTTATATGCGGTGATAATACATATTGTAAAGTAAATGAATGCAAGATCAATTACAATGAATATATTACACTATATTTAAAAAAAAAAACACACACACACACACACACCCACCAAGCAATACCTTATTCTTCTAGGCACCATTGTCCCTTAAGTTGCACCTATATTTGAGAGAGAAATAATGCTTTTCATCCGAGATTTTTTTACTCCTAGTTATACCGGCTGATGTAATATAATGTAAGTGATTGATACATTAATATGATAAACGTTCGAAATCACTTAAAATGTGTCACCTCAACAAGTCTGACTAGAAATAACAAAATCTAGGATAAGAACTAGCATTATTCTATTCGAGAGAATTGTAACCTCGACTTGCCGATGTGATCATTGAGATTTGTCGAATAGAACTGCCCAAATACCTCATCATCTGTGGTGGTATCACGTTAAGGGACTTTACCATCTATAGCAACATGGCCTTCAAAGACCACTCCATCTATATCAGCATCATCTTCAAAGACCTCATCATGCGTGGCAACATGGCCTTCAAAGACCACACCATTTATAGCAACATCCCCTTCAAAGATCTCATCGTTTGTACTAATATGATCATTTTCACAGGCCTTACTATCAATAGAAAAACCTAATTCAGAGACCTCATCAACTACAAAAGCATCATCCTCAAATACCCTATCAGTAACAGCATCAAAACAGATATATTGGATATCACTTGCATTTTTGTCCGTTATGTTTGGGGCATCAACCAAGACATGAACTCCACACTTCTTCACCCCGGCAAATGCCCCTAAATCAAAGGAAAACTCAATTTCGTCTCCACTTACTAGCTCCATTATTTTGAAAGAGTTACCAAGGACCACAAACTTGTTTCTTAAAATAAACCATCGGAATACAAACAAATTATCTGAATAGCTCACATGCAAGTGACTTGGTGCAGTTGGAAGAATATCCAGTTGGTAGCCTTTAGTTTTATTGTGAACTGCCATCTTGATTCGAGGCCATTCGATAAAGTTATCTTCTAACCACCACATATGGGAAGTTTTTGTGCATGTATAAACAGCACAAATATATAATATACGAAAATCACCCTCTGAAACCGAAGGTACGTGAAACGATATGGAAGATCCCATTTCCTGATTGTTGAACCAATTTGGAATCTCACTAGTAGGGAACATAATCAAACGGTTACAAGGAGTATAGTTGGTCCGTGTACACTGTATCAAACAAAAAAAGGGTTCAGAGAATTGTTGAGACGAGAGAGAGAGAGAGAGAGAGAGAGAGAGAGAGAGAACCTGAAGAACATTCTCACTAAAATCAGATGACAGATTGTCGCACCCAACCAAACCAACTTGTATGTTAGATTCCAAGTTTAAGCCTTGAATATCAACCAGGTTGCGGCAGTCATCAAGGGAAAGTACAACTAACTTAGAACTCGAGGAAAATGAAAGTGTTTCCAATGATGAGCAGCCCCAGGCAAATAGGGTCTCTATATTTGCAGGGAGTCCTGAAATCGAGTAAAGAGATTTGCACCGATCTAAATACAGATTTTGTAATTTAGAAAGGCCACTAATGCTATTGGGTAGGATACGAAAATTGTTTTCTGATAAATCCAAGCCTTGAAGGGAAGAGAATCCCCCAAGATCAAGGGGAATCTTATCTTCAGACAAATTGCAGTCCCTAAGAACTAGTTTTCCCAAAGTGCCAAATCCACAAACAGAAGCTCGTAGCAAAGTTATGGGATTCAAACTTCTTGGCGATATCCACGATGATAAGCGTGATAGCCTAGATCCTGAGAATTCTATGCATTCAGATAAGGATAAGCCTTTCCAATTCATCAAAAAACTCAAGGACGATGGGAGTTGCTTAATGGCAGTTCCTCCTATAAACAGCTCTTTTAAAGCCAACATATTTCCCAAATTCTCTTGTAATTTTTCAAGCTGTATGCAGCCAGACAAGTGAAGAGTTTCAACAGATTCTAATTTAGAAATGCTGTTTGGGAGATTCCTTAGGTTCTTGCATCCTTTTAAATTCAACAAAACAAGCCCTTCAAGATATCTTACGGAGTCATGAAGCTCAATCAAGTTTATGCAACCTTCCAAAACTAGCATCTCTAGATGTGGGACTCGTGAGAAGCATGGTGATTTGCAGAGATTTTTGGAATAGCTGAGATTAAGGACTTTCAACTTGTTGAATACCTGGATTATGTATATAACAACTGAGATTTTTGGAATAGCCAAGACTTTTAGTGTGTGTGAACAAAAAGATTTAGTGCTTCCGATTACTAACATCAAAAGAGGAATATAAGGTACAGTAAAATTCGTTACCCTGTTCTCCTTCCAGACTTCTTTAAAATTACCATGCTGCAAGTCAAGCACAACAAGCTTCTCTAGATGAAAATTTTGCGGTAGAATTTTCAATGGGCAGTTATGCCAACATAGCCATCTTAGCTCTTTGGAAAGAAGCTCAAAACATCCTGTGAGATGCACATTATTGATTTGGAGCAACCTCAAATTCTTCATCTTTGCAAATCCAACGGTTTTCAAATGTATGTCGGCAAGTGAGGGTGGATTTAGCACGACCCCCTCCACTACTTCAGATCCCTAGCAAAATATGAAGTTAGATTAGCAACATATTCCTCCTCTTTCTAAGGCTAGAACATACTCAAATTGGAGTGGGCCTAGATATTTTGTTCATAACTTAACAGACAAATTGACTTGAGAGATTTAGATATGAATAGAATTGCTTAAAACGTGATTGAATACTTCTTAATATTGTCATATGAGCTTTCAACTAACTGATCTATAGAAGTTTTGGATTGAATTACAGATGGTTAAAATATGTTCACACAATGATGCATCAAAGTCGACAAGATAGAACTCTTATGCAAGCCAAGAGATCATTTATATCATGTCTCTATATATATGTGCACATGGTTATGCATAAATGTAAATGTCTTACCATATGTTCACTGTTTAGTACATTTAACACATCCTCATGAAACCACAACCTACTATGTCTTCCTGGATCTTTACATGAACTTTCGCAAACAATTTCCCTTCCTATATCTCGAATCAAATCATGCATCCTCAGCTTATTATGGCAATCTATTATCACAACAGACCTCCGAGCAAGATTACGAATACCAATATCAGGAAAAAAACCACACCCGTGGAGAATTTTGTTAACATATTTTGCGTCCATCCCTATAAAGAAGCATGCAATATCAAGGAATATGTCCATTGTTGTCTCATCTAAAGAATCAAAGCTTACTCGAAGTATTTTTTGAATGTGGTGGTCAGGCATTTTTTGTAATTTTTCCACTGTGCTTTTCCATTCGGTAATGCTTCTTCCCAAGAGAAAAGAACCCAAAACTTCAAGAGCTAACGGATGCCCTCCAGTATACTTCACTACACTAATCGAAAGCTCATGGTAATCTTCCATTGGATAGTTTCCTAATTGCTTTAGCAAATGTTCATCTTTAGTCGTTGCAATGATTCTACTTCCAGCACCGAACCAGTCAATGTTGCCAGCTAATGCATGTAGTTGATCCACATGATCCACGTCATCAAGAACAACAAGAACTTTTTTCCTAGCAAGGAGTTTCTTAATCCAATAGATTCCTCTATCAACATTTTCAAATGGCCAATCTCTGTTTTCAAGATATCAATAAGAAGATTTTTTTGTAACTTGACTAAACCATCAAACTGCCTTGAAGTTTCTTTAATGTCTCGGAGAAAAGTACTTCCTTCAAATCCATCATTTATTTGGTTATAAACAGCTTTTGCTATGACTGTTTTACCTATTCCACTCATCCCATGGATGCTAACAATGTGAACATCATTTTTTTCCAGATGTAATAAGCTCCACAACACGAAAATCTATTCCTATCGGGTGTTTGGCCACATTCAAGTGATTAGGGTGTAATTGATGCAAAATTTCTTTGATGATCTTATCGATGAACTTTGCTTCATACCTGCAGATTACAATTCAAATGGGAAATAAGACAGTAAATCATTCTAAGCAATTAAGTTATCAAAGTTATTGAGAATATAAATTATATTTATTTCTGTACAGGTTCTTGTCATACATCACACATTGCAAACCGACCAAACTCATCACACTTGCTAAGATTTTGCAGCATGTAAAGTTTACAATTGGAGATACAGACACATAGATCGACCCCTATATCTGTGATTCAGCAAACAAGTCCTACCCTGTGAACATAAAGAAAAGGGAGAATTAAAGGAAATAGAATCTTAGGGACTTGATATGGCTTTCTTGTTTTTGTTTGCTTGTTGTTAAGATGAACAATAAATTTCATTAAGATGGTAAACAATAAAGGGGGTGGGTAGATATATGTCATTGGTTGAATGGTGTCTCCATTATGAAATTGTTGTGTCAAAAACAAGTCTTTTGTAGCACCATTTCAACATTCCTTTGAGCTCGTGCCCTCATTATTGAAAAAAAAAAGTGTGTGCATGTATGTATGTATTTATGTATATACATATATATATACGTGCACATACATACATACACAACACACGCGCGCACACATATATACATATATATATATACACACACATATATATATATGCATATATAGGAATATTTCAGAATTCTTGGATTATAACGCATATATATATATAGAAGAATATTTCAGAATTCTTGGATTATAAGGTATGTGTCCGTCCAAACAGCACAAACACGACCAAACTAAGCCCAACATGAAGCATGCTGTAATAATTTGAAATTGTTTTTGTAGATGAAAATATAGATTAATTTTGAATGCTTATATGATTTAGATTAAAAAAATAGTATAATACCCGTTGGAAACACTCTCGAGATCCCAGCCGGAACAGTTTGCAGCTTCTGTTAGAGCTGCTCTCCACCTTTTTACCCTCATCATGTCCTGCTGAAACCGCTCTTCATGCCGCGCAAATGATTCGGCAAAAGTTCCAGTCTGGTTTCGAACATCTGTAGGGCTCACATGATAAAATACAGGGAAAAGAGTATGGCTTTTCGTATTCTTGCAATGCACAATTTCTGCAAGCTCGTCAAGACACCACTTAGAAGAAGCATAGCCTTGGGAAAAGACAACAATGGAAATCCTTGATCCACGGATCGCATTGAGTAGTTCGGTAGAGATGTTTTCCCCTCTTCGAAGCGCGTCGTCATCTCGGAAGGTATCAATTCCGACTTTCACCAAAGCGGAGTAGAGGTGATCGACAAAACTCTTGCGCGAGTGTCTTCACCACTGAAACTCAGGAAGATGTCATAATCCCACTGATCATCAGAACTGTGTTCCAAAGATGATGGAAGGGTTGGAGTAACCATGGAAACGAAGGTGTTTCTTGGGATTGAGATTGATTGGACTGGAAAAGAGACAAAACTTGGGAGTTAACAAACGGGATATAGGGAGGTTCTCACTTCTCAGAATCAGAGAAAGGGAGAACGAAGAGCTTAGAGAGAGAGAGAGAGAGAGAGAAGTTGTCTGCAATCTTTTGATTTTTGAAGCCTTCGTGCGTTGACAATTTCCTAGTGGTGCTCAGTCAATTGCAATGCTGAGCGAGGAGGGCATGTTGCATCGATCCTAGCCGTCCATTTTTCGTCAACGAAGTGGCTGCCATGGCAGCTTACCTTCCCCGACAGACACAGCTTCGTTATATAAATTCAAAATAATGCAAATTGCGTTATCCTGTGTAATTTTGTTTTTCTCGCTTTCACACAGATTCACACCCGTCCAGTGTTTGTCTATACTCCAAAGTGGATTTCGAAGCCATCTGAGGCCACGTTTGTCCAAAGTGGATTTCGAAGCCATCTGAGGCCACGTTTGTTTTTAAAAAATATCTTATCTTATCTCATTTTATCTTATTTAATTATTATAATTTTTTTAACTTTTAATACAAAATAAAATAAACAATTCAACTTTTTCAAATCTCAAAATAAAAATAATATTAAAAAATATATTCTAATAATATTTTTTTTAACTTTTTAACTTTAATCTTATTTCATCTCATCTCTAAAAATAAATGAATCCTAAATTACGTGCTTCAGGATGCAGATGAGGAGATTTTGAAGCCATCTAAATTATTTTTTAATATAATCATTATTTTAAGATTTGAAAAAGTTAAATTTTTTATTATATTTTATGTAAAAATTTATGAAAATTATAAAGATGATATAAGATAAAATGAAATGAGTTGAAAATATTTCTCAATTCAAACTGAGACGACAAAGAGATTTCATAAAAAGTTACACATTGATATAGTTTAATATAATATATTAAATTATAAAATTACATTTAAATAGATCAAACGTATTACATAAAGTTATATTAATTTATAAATTTATTTTTATAAAATCTTTACGAATATAACATTTCTAAAAAATAAATATGGAGTCTTATCATCTTCCCTCCTCAATGGTCAAGGATTCGTTAATGTAGTTATCTATCTTTGATTAGTTGACCAAGTATGTTCATTTTTTTTCCATTGACTCGTCGCTATTCTCCAGAAGATCGATGTGGTTTATGTTGAAGTGAAAATTACTCTACAGGCCTGGATTAGAGTGGAGTACTTTTTCAAAGAGCATCCTAATGACCGCTAGTTTTTTTTTTTTCATATTTTTTAAATATATTTAAATATTTAAAAAAAAATTAAAAAAAATATACTAATATATTTAAAATCACTTTTTTAATTATTAAATTAAAAAATATATATGAAACGGTACATTTGAGCGATACAATTTACAAGGCCAAATAGCTTTTTCCCTTTTTCAAAACCGACACCTATCATTTTATTTAATTAATGTAATTTTTTAAAATTTTTAAATAAAATACAATAAAATAATTTAATCTTTGCCTGACAAGTTTTAAATTGGTACCTTCGTTAAGACTCTGTCAATTTCCTGACAAAATACGCAAACGTGGCCCTTGACAGAATATTAATTTTTTTTTTTATAATTGATAGTCAATATTTATTTTTTTATTTTTTTTTAAATGCATAATCAGCATGCCAGATCAACGTAAAGAGCCAAGCGATTTTAAAAATAGTAAAAAATATAAAACATAAATTAAAGTTGTTGTTAATTCTCCCTTAACAATAATTTGATAAGGTGCAAATAGGGGTATAAAAAAATTTGAAAACCAGTGAGTTTGGTCTAGTACTAGTTTTTATTTAGAACACTAATTCAAATCAAACCGGATCATATGTATATATATTATTTTTAATTTTTTATATTATATATAAAATATTTTTAGATAAATTTTTATATTATATATAATTCTTTATGTTATATTATATATATTATATGCTAAATTGTTAATTAATATAAATTGAAATTTTAGAATCTTATTATTCATGTCTATTAATTTGATAATATAAAATTAATATAACATTTGAATTTTGATATACATATGATTTTTAATTTTAAGACATAAAATTAATATAACATAAAATGAGAGATATAAGTCAATCACTTGCTAAAGTTTTGTTGGAGTATGATTTTATTTATTTGTAAAATCGGACCAGATCAAAAAGAAAGTGAAAAAATCAAAAGTTTCGATTTCGGTAAAAAATAAATTCTTAAATTTCTAAAATAGGTATATACCAATTTGATTATAAAAATGTCTAAAATCAAACCGATCCCAAGGTGGAAACTCCATAAACTTGTAAGAGGTAATTCGAATTACACAAACGCTTAAAAACTATTGTTAGAGATACGGATGCCATATTAATCACTATATTTTGGCGAGTGTTAAACTGATGGGAAGATAAGTGGTAAATAGATAAAAATTTTAGTATTTCATCATTCCATTGTAATATAAATTGAATAATTAAATTTTTTGAACTTTTTAAAATAAATGATCATTTAAACTGATAATGATAGATAAATTTTTAATTAAAAATTACTAAATATACAAAAAAAAAAAAAATCTTACAAAAGTTAATTCATAAATTAGCTTGAATTAATGTGATAAGTCAAATATTTTTTATAACAAAAATTGTTTTACAATCAATTTTCTTAAATCCTATTTCTAAACCAAGTATTTCTCTTTTTTTTTAATTATTTAATTTAAATTCTACCTGTCCACAACCAAAACATAGTGCTAATATTTGGCTTTGGTAGAGTTTTGGTATAACACAAGCTATCCACACCCATCTCCTCATTGAATAATTTACACAAGCTCCTCAAGGCACCACTTGGAAGAAGTATGGCTTTGAGAAAAAGCCATTGCTTTGCGAATCGAATTAAGTAGTTTGGTAGATATGTTGGGCCATAGGTTTCGCAGAAGCTACAAATGAGTAAAGAAACCAAAGCTAGAGAGGTTCCCAGAGCTACAGGAGAGAGAGAGAGAGAGAGAGAGAGAGAGAGAGAGAGAGAGAGAGAGAGAGAGAGAGAGAGAGAGAGAGAGAGAGAGAGAGAGAGGGGGGGGTTTTTTTTTTTTTTTTTTAATGGGCAAGATAAAGATTATATTAAAACTAAAATATAGTACAAACCCTGAGAGAGGGGGGACTCCAACAAATACCCCAAACAAGATAATACATAGCAATAAAATAAAAACAAAGTGAGAAATGCATACAAGAAGCTGATCCATGTTTTCTGGCTTGGTGCCAAGAAATAGTCACCACTCAGGGTGAGGTGATTTTTTCTCATTGGGTTGTTGAGTAGTAAAATTTCTATTGAGGTAAATGTTGTAGAACACCAAACCAAAGTTTTCGGGGATGAGAACTAAGATTGCAAAGGAGCTAGGCGACAACGTGGTTCGCGCCGACAATGGTGGCATGTGAGGGACACGAGTCAGTCAAAAAATAGATCTAACCGAATGGGAAGGTGGAGTGTGAATTGGAAACCTCTTAGGATGACACGTGTTGTAGTGTTGCAATTATCATATGAAGCCATATCATTTGTGAATTTATTATTGTAAGATCTATTTGTAGATAAATCATGTCTATATTTTTTTATTGGCACTAGGTGTGCGAGAAAAACATCTCGACTAATCTCGGGAATGCATAAATTTTTGCCAAGAAATTTCCTGCAAGTACAATTCAGGTAATTCAAAGAGAAAAATCCCTTAAATGGCCTACAGATGTTGTTCCAGTGGATCATTTTCCTTTACGATTACTGATATGACATTCTTCAATACCAACAATGCGTTTGATACGTAAACAACAAGACTTGCAAATTCAAACCGATTTTTCTTTCCATAGCTATTAGCGCCTATTTCTATTAGAGCTTTTAGCATCTTTAAAACAAACGAAGCCATCCCATTTATCAAATCTATGTGCATGCAGGTGGCACCACTGTATTTTTTTGCTTACAGATATGAGTCATTCATTGATTATTTCCATGGTAAAGCTCTCTTCATGGTTTGAGGACTACGTTTACCTATTCATTGAAGTTCACATATTTTGGTTTCATATCCTTCACACAAATCTCCCCCAATTAGTTTTCTATGATTTTGGAGGGAAAACAAATGGCTTCCTCATGAAACAATTCTCAACCCGCCTATTGGGCCTAGCTTTTACATTCTAGAGGGAGATAATTCAACAATGATACTGCAACACACCACACCACACCTCTTTTAATTTTTTTTCTTTTTTTCGTAACAAGTATGTTGTGTATGAATGATGAATAGAACAACTCAATTAGTTGTACATGAATAAAATAAGAAAAATCTTTAAAAAAAATTAAAATATGTATGGTATGTAGTGTGAGATACTGAGTAGCATAACCCAAAGTTTCTTTAGAGCGGTTGGAAAGTAGTATCTGTAAAAACATATGAAGTTTCTTCCAGACAGGCATCAGGGATTCAGGGTATTACAAAGCAATTGAATGGTTTCAAGTCCTGTACCTATCTTAAAATTGTTTTAACTCCTATTAGTAAAATTGGATTACAATGTACAAGCCACAGCCATAAAAGAAATAAGGCTCAGAGAACATAGCTTTCTTTTATCCATACCAACCTTCAGTGACTACTGGATTCCAGCAACTTCCCAATACACCATCTCATGGCATGGAGATGGTTGTACTTCTTCCATGCATACCAATTTTAAGTGGTTACTGCCAATTCACCGACTTGGAAAGGGGGAAGAAGGGAATGCAAACAAACTGCCAATCCACCATCTCAAGATATGGAGGGAGAAGCTCTCCCTAAATGCTCTGCTTAGACTGAAGTTTATTACATGTAATATATGTATTCTCACTCCAAAACAAAATCTCAATCTTTTAATTTGAACTACGGGGAAAAAGGATAGGTAATGGCGAGCTTACTCCAGCAAGTCATCTGGATTGAAGTTCAGAGACTCCCTCCATATGAGCTCCTTTATATCTTCCTCATCCAAGGATGTCTGCTCAAAACTAAAGTTGAAAGGAGAAGGGCAAGTGGGCTCCTCATTTATCTCATGAAGACTGGACATGTATGGGTGATTTAGTGCTTCCTCAACTTCACATTTACCACACAAAGGAAAAGTTTATATCCTCATCAGCAAAGCGATAAAGAAGAATTAAATTGGATTTTATTGAAGTAGTGTTTGGGGGAATACCAGTTATGCGTTTGCATGGATCAAAGACTAGCATTTTCTCTGCAAGATCTATTGCCAGAGGGGACACATTCGGAAACTTATTTGTAAACGGTTGCTTTGGAAAATGAGGGAGCTGCTTCACATACTTTCGAGCATTATCACTTCTTAAAAATCCAAGATCTGAATCATCTGGTGAACCTAATAGCTGTTTCGGCGATGATTAAAAAATATATAAACACAACCATAAGATTGATAATTCACAAACGATATGCAACTTGTCCTGACATCACTTGAAATTATGCTCAAAGTATATAACTGCAACAAATTTATACATAACTGCAACCTATTTAAGAATATCACATCTATTGGATCTAAAGATGGACAAAGAGTTAAAGGGAAAGTCCAAGTACCTCAGTTATAAGCCCTAACTGCTGAACATAGTCTTTACCAGGAAATAGTGGCTCCCTTCTGATTATCTCCAGAAAAATACAGCCAACTGACCAAATATCAATGGCGGCTGTGTATTCTGAACAGTTAAGTAGCAATTCAGGGGCTCGGTACCATCGAGTTACAACATATTCTGTCATGAAATCTGTCTCTGAGGTAGTTCTTGCGAGCCCAAAGTCACAAATCTTGAGGTCACAGTTCGCATTGAGAAGCAGGTTGCTTGGCTTCAAATCTCGGTGCAAAACATTTGCAGAATGTATGTACTTCAATCCCCTCAGCAGTTGATACAGAAAATACTGCAAAAGAATTTAAAGAAGCTGCTTTTTAATCCATATCATTGGCATCTCTATTTAAACCAGTTTTACTGGATCTAACAAGTTTCCCCAATGCAATTGAGGTAGTTTTTCCAGGCCTCCCCCCCCCCCCCCCCCCCCCCCCCCCCCCCCCCCCTCCTTCCCTCCTTCTTCAATTGTGATATGTGGGTCGGTGAAGAAGAGATAAAGAGACAGAGAGTTTATCAGATTTATGAATTAATCATTAATGCCTCAAGATGCATTTTTTTCCCAATCACAACTAGTTGACAATAACATCAACATTGGTCACTTCAGACCTATACCTCTTGGTATCAATATAAAATTAGGAATAGCAAACACTCAACTAGAATAGCAAACAAAAGAAAAGTCAGAAACCTAAATGAAAAGCAAATTCTCATCCTTTGTGCCCATGAGTTGACCACAAATACAGAGTCAGCTTGCTTAATATACAAGACTCTTCTTAAAATATGTTTCCATATATTAGAATACATAATGCATAAAAAACAAGCCCTAGAGCATGATTAGATACTTCGAAGAACCACTAGTCCACAATATGCAAAAGGGAACTGCTTACCTGACAGTGATCATCTGTCAAAGCCTGGCTAGATCGTATAATCTGATTGAGATCAGTATCCATTAATTCATATACAATATACACATCATTAAACTTTTCCTTCTCTGGTGGCCTTATGATGTCCTTAATCTTGATAATCTGCACAATGAAACAATGCAGAGGATTAGTTCTTACTCAGAGCAAAAAGAGTAAATGAGGGTTTGCACATATCCTCTGCGGCACTCCATTTTGCAGACTTTGCAATTACATATCATAACATTGTGTTGTGCACAAAATTAAACCCATGTGAAATAAATATAACAAAATAGCTGTGAGAAACATTGTTGTAACATGCTATGATTGGTACTGTAAACTTTATATGAAGAAGTGACAGCAGACGATATGTGACCATAAACAACAAAAAATTCATGTGACTACATTCTCATGGTCCATGTGGCAAAGGAGTTTGATCTCTCGAAGTGTCCTTTTGGCATCAATCCTGTTGTCGAATGCATTTCCAATTTTCTTGATTGCAACCTCTTCTTTGGACTCAGAATTTATGGCACAGCTGCAATTAGAAAATGGCAACCACCCCCAATTATAACAAGTACAATTCAGAGATAGTAAGAAACATTACCAATGGTTACAAACATCTAACTGATCGCTGAAAGGTGCACAAGCATGAAATAAGTACACTTCTCATATTAGCTAAATACTCAGAATCACACCATATCATTGTCACTGGAATCACGCTGAAGAGGATTTGAATGTACAATTTATGTATACCCTCATGAAAAGCGAGTAGAATGATCCACTGGAACAACATCCAGATATATTATATGTGATTCTACCAACATTCATGGATATTCATTACAATGGTATTGAAATTGAAATAATTTAGTGCAATTCAACAAGGGGGGAAACGAAGGGAAGAAGCCAGTGTTGAGCTTTAAAACTGACATTTATCATCGTTCAATTAAATACAATCAGGTTGATCTCTTCCAACAACATACATCAACGAAAACTCTGCTCAGAAATGCAAGGGAACTATAAATAGCAGACAGATTTTGTTTTAATCTTAAATTTATCTATTTAACTGGTAGTATTAAAAGTAAACACCCACTCTTGACTTAACTAACTTATCAAAAACTCTTGACCTAACTAGTTAATTCTTGTTCACTTAAATTCATCCTTAATTTGATTACCATCCAAACAAAGAACAAGGAGCTAAAGGATTAAAATTATACTTTGTTTCCCATTCCTCTAGTTTCGTTTCATTTTGTTTTTTGGTTTTCACATAAAAGACGTAAGTAAGAAGTTCAAGAAAACACAACAAAAAATAAAAGTTATATCCAGAATCAAAACAGATATCCATCCATCCCAACCAGCAAAGCGATAGAGATTCTTCTGCACAAGAGGAAAAGCCCGAAAAGGAGAGCGGAATACTACCAAACGATGCCGTATGCGCCACGACCGACGGGATGTATAGGAGGGACGTATTTGGCGGAGACCTCAAAGAGGTTTCCCAGAATGTTGTACTGCAAGTATCTGCCTCCGTACGTTGGAACCCCTTTGGCTTCAGTCTCCATAGATTCATTCTCCATCTTTCTCTCTGGTTGAAGAAATGAAAAAGGGAAAGCTTTGTCGCACTCTTTCACTCACTGCCTGCCTCACAAAAACACTGACACGCCGAGGAATGAGACTATAAAGCTTTCAAAGAGAAGGGGTGGAAGAAAAGTAAGCAGTTGGGGGGAAAGGTGGGAAGGAAAATTTGCGAGTAGGGACACAGCAGTGGGCCATTTGGCAATTGCCTTTGAATTTCAAATTTGAATGTCAATTCTCGCCTAGAGTAATAATATGCGTTCAAATTCCACGCAGTGTGGATTTTGGCCAAAAAGTTATTGGGAGAGACACGTTCTAAGCTCCTGCTTCGAATCCCAAGTCCCAACCAAAAATTCAAGGTCAATAATTTCTACAAATGGGTTTTCCACGCACTTTTCCACCTAAAAGTACGAGAAATATTAGGATGGATTTTATGCTGAGGTATTTTTAGATGATTTATGTTGATCTATGAATAATAATGTTTTATAAATTTTATTGAGATGTGTTTGAATATATAACATATGTTAATATGAGTTTAACTTTTTTAATGAGAAATTGAAAAAAATAATGGGTCACATCAATAATTAGTTTGAGATTGATTGAAATCACTTTAACAACCAAACGTAACCTAAGGTCATATTTGGTTGTAAGATTCAGTTGAGTTCAGTCTAATTTTAAGTTGAGTTTAATATCTAAACACTCAACTCTCAAATTACTAAACTCATATCAACTCAAAATTTCCTTACATGTGAGACTCATAACCTTTTTCAACTTAATACATCTTTATATGTGAGAATCGCAATATTTTTCAATTTCCCATAAAAAGTGATAAATTCATCTTGACATCCAAACACATTTTAAACTCAGTTTAGATCGGCCTCACATAACACCATCCACCACTCAACTCATTAATATTCATAAAAAATTTAGCTCAGTTAAGTTCAGCTCAACATCTAAACGTAGCCTGAGACTCGCTTAAAAAATTAATTTTTTTTATCGTGGAACTGACTTTTTTTCAAAAGAATGTGCAAAATTTGTATATGCTAATATTGTATTTAATATTACTCTTGTAACCATGATTGGGCCATGTTTGTATATTTTTTTTAATTGGATACAATGTCTATTTCATGACTAATGATTCGGCTATAACTTTTTATAATTGTTTTACAATCAGTATAACACTTCATCAAAAACATAAATTTGAATTTTAAATAACTGCCCTTCATTTTAGATAAAAGTAATAAAAAAAATTGACTATTACTTTTAGGTCATCTTAAACTTACTGCCAAATGGCCAAATAGCATTACTCTAAAAGAATTATAAGTGAATATTTTTCTCGTTTCATAATAAAATGAGTACAAACAAACGTTATATGACTTTAAACAACAAACAAATAAAGTTGTTAGAAATTCTAGATAGAGTACAACGGAAGTGATATTACCTCGAGGGCAAATCTCATATGAGTGCAATTGTCTCACAAACTTCTATAGTCGTTGTTGCCGGTTCAAAATCATCCTTGTTGATCATGGGGTGGGCTACATAATATTAGAGCAACACACAAATTCCATATCCTAAATGTCGAGACTAAAGAGACATATTTCTAGAGAGAGATTTGTGCCAAGTCCAGTGTTGTACCAAAAGGGGGAAGGAGCTATAAAAATAGTTATTTCTAAGTGTAACCCTCAGCTAGCTTTAAAGGCTAGCCATCAAAGCTCATGAAGTGTCTTCATAACTCCTAGCCAATGGAAGGGGAATGGATGCCCACTATGGACGCCCCTTTATTACATCTCTCACTCGCATATAGTGGGTAAAACCTCAAGTTTGCATTTCTCAATATGTTCTCAATCATGTTCATACTAGTAAATAGATTGTGTGACCACCGAGTACATATATGTGACCACCAATCTTGGTGTCAACCATCTATATATGCTACATAAGCATCAAGAGACGCAATGTCTCATCTCCGTTTATTACTTGAGCACTAGAGGCAATCACTCATATAAGTGAGTCGATTTAATCATGCCGACATCCATAAATCACATGGTCAACTACAAATGATTAAACCACAAATCTCAAGTGGTATTTTATGACTATTTCTCTCCATGCACAATCTCATATGCAGTAACCTCTCAACAAGGGTCAAACTCACAATAAATACCTTAGATCCTAGTTAGCAAGTCCAACTACAAATTTTAAGATTCCAAAGTTGACCATAAATATCAGTCAACAAACTTAATTTTGACTTCAAGGCTTCAAAATGATTTCTTGTATTTGAACAACAACAAGTGAGATAACTAGTCTTTGTTTTCATTAAGTGTAAAGCAATTAAAACCTTTGTCTCCAAGGATAATAAAAAAGGCTAACCATTACTTTTTATAGCTTGTCAAAATCGCATCACAAACTCATTTAATCATATAAGCTATATTTGCCCTCTAACAAAATCTCAACCTCTAACTCTCAGGAGTAGCCGAAGTCAGAATTAGGACGTTGAAGTAGCAAAGAGAAATCGCCCATGAAAAAAAAAATCCAAATGCAAATTTGAATCTCTTATTGCCAAAATCACCCACAAAAGCAAAAACCAATCCAAATCTGATTGCCAAAATCACCCACAAAAGCAAAATCCAATCCAAATCTGATTGCCAAGATCACCCACAAACAAAAACCAATCCAAATCAAATTGCAAAAATACTCACAGCAAGCAATTAGATGCACAAATCAAGCTACAAAGAAATTGAGAAATAGTCACAGAATTTTGAAGAACATGCAAGGGACCGACGATGAGGAAGAACATGTGCATGACGTCCTTCTAGCAGCAAAACACTTGGACTGAAATCTAAATCTTGACGGAGAAGGGACGAGTCACAACAAAGAAGACGAAGAAATTCAAGCCTAAAGGGACAATGAGAAGATTAAGCGTTCGAAACTAGCCAAGAGGAAAAGGGACGACGGAGAAGACAAAGAAGATGAAGAGCATGGCATCTGACTCAGTCCAATCAAAGAATGTGGAGGTGAGGTTAAAGTGCCGGAATAAGTGGAGGTACTGGAGGGGGAAGAGAGAAGAGAGGAAATGCGTATATTAGGGTTTTATTATTTGGAAGAGATAAATATATACCTTATTAAAAACGAAGTCGTTAAAGGTTTTCTTAAAAAAAATTGCAAAACACGAAACTGGAGCCGAAGGGACTCAAACACAGGTTCTCATGTTGCCAAAATATTGTCTCAACCATTAGGCCACTTGGCTACCTTATATGTATTACAATATATAATATATAAGGTATAAATAGTCGGAGTTCAGAGCCAGTATGGCCTCCAAACTTCGACTAGAGGATTCAGAGCTACTCTGACTCCGACTCCAATTTCTGAAACCTTCGACTTCGTTGGAGCTGGATGGTCGTCGAAGCTTAGGCAAAGTCGGAGTGAGTGGAGTTTTTGCTCACCCCTAACTGCTAGGGACACGATGAGAATGCAAGGAAGACTCACTAGGTATCATGGAGCCAATGGGAAAGGCAAAGTCAACTGGAGGGTTAAGTCTTTGAGACTTGGTAAGTTTCGACCTGGCAATGCTTGCCAAGCAAGGATGGAGATTGATTCAGAGATTAGATTCTCAAGCAGCACAAGTAATCACATTGAAGTATTTCCCTCAGAGCTTTTTTTTTTTTCAAGCAAAACTAGGTTGTAGGCCATTTTTTATTTGGAGTAGTATTCTTGCAGCAAGGCATCTAATTCAAGAAGGCACAATATGGAGGATTGTAAATGGAGAACAAATAAGGATTTGAAGGATAAATGGATCCCCTAGCCCACTAATTTTAGAGTGCAAATTGCTATTAGAACTTTCATGAAAATGATACAGTTGCAGCTCTCATTGACTCAAATACAAAACAGTGGAATGTTACACTTATAGAAAAGGTGTTCTTTAATGTTGAACCTACTAATATCAAGAAAATCCATGTTAGCCTTTGTAACAGTCCAGACAAGTTGATATGGTGGTGCACTACCAATGGTCAATTCTCTCTTAAAAGTACTTACCATTTGCTAAAAGAACTCATAGATCGAGATCAAGGATAGCCTTCTAGAACCACTAATCAAAAGGAAATCTGGACAAGAATATAGCAGTTGAAAGTCCCAAATGCTGCAAGAGTGTTTATGTTGAGAGCCTACCTAGAAGCACTTCCCAGCAACCTGGGCCTATTCAAGAAGAAAACAGTTGAGTCTCCAAACTGTCCAATCTGTTTAAAGGAAAAAGAATCAGTTACACATGTTCTATATGAATGTACTGCAACAAAAGATTTTTGGAGTCTATGTTCGAAGCAACATCAAAAGAGCAGAATTACAAAAGACAATTTTATGGAAACTTTTAAAACCATGTATGAGTTGTTTGAGAAAGAGCAACTGGAAGAAATTGTAATGCAACAATCAAAATAGCTATTGCTAGCCTTTAAGGAAGTGCAACATTGTTAATGAGAGTAATGCAGGACCTTCAGGCAATCTGGCTTTGTAACACCCCACTCCCTATGGTTAAGAAATGCATGATTTTCTTTAAAAATCATGAGAGCCGGAGTGCTACTACTGAACCTGACTTAAAAATATTTTTTTTTTCTAAAGGAAGTGCCAAGTACAAAGGTTCCTTAAAAATTTATTTTTCTCAAAATTTGTGCCATAAAAATTATAACTTAAAATCTTTGTACATGATCTAGGCCACTGTCACGTCTCCCTGAATTAAGTCACGTCCTGCAACTTTACCTTCACAAGTATTCTGACCTAGGATGGTTTCAAAACAAAAAACAAATAAAACAAGTCGTTGACTCAGTAAGATACCCATCACAACGTAAACATACTTAACATAAGGTTTTCATAAAATATTTCATACTGAGAACTTAAAATCATGATTGTTCATATGTATGCTATGACATGCATGACTTATCTTGGCTTATCATACTGGCTCACACTCTTAACCA
The DNA here is from genome assembly GCF_001411555.2 of Juglans regia. Classification (NCBI taxonomy): domain Eukaryota; kingdom Viridiplantae; phylum Streptophyta; class Magnoliopsida; order Fagales; family Juglandaceae; genus Juglans; species Juglans regia. The sequence continues at coordinate 9,487,284 of NC_049905.1, forward strand.
TGTGTGCAAGGTTTTGAACAAGCCGTACATCCTACGGCTGCAAGGGAAGCCGTTAATAGTATTCTAGCATACTATGGTGAACCAAATTTAGGTCCGTGACTTGCATATCCACTCATAAATCACATTAGTACCATGCATCTAAATGACCATCTGATTAACTGGTATGATCTTATCTTACAATTGATCATAAGAAAACTTACGTGTCTTATGCAACGTGAGATGCATGAGATGCATAATGTATATATAACTATAATATGCGGAATGAAATATTATGAATGACGTGCTTGCAAATATCATGACATGTTTGGTATATAAACACTAGCTTCCAAATAACTAGCTTTAATAATAATATATATAACTAATGTATGATAATCATAATTTTTGATCAAGCTACTTATCTCAATATTTTGTAGTATTATTTTCTAAAATTTTCAACACAAAATCTATCACTTTGCAATGGAGGGATGATGATTGTTTATGGTTTTTTTTTTTTTTCAAATAACACACGGAATGAAGATATTTATGGAGAGATTTGGAAGAGGGTGTCGACGAGTTCGAGTTCGAGTTCGAGTTGGATTCGGTCGGGATCATTTAAGAATAGAGTTTGAATTTAAAAACATGATTTAGTTGTTCATTCAATATAGGATTGACAGTGATTGAGACTGCGTAGGGGATTTCAATCAGTAATGATTTTAAATTGAAATAAATTTATAAGGTCCGATCTTTAAATTCTAAAATGAGTCTAACTCATTCAATAAATAATAAATGAGATTTAACCTAATTATTGAGCCTCATTAAAACTCCTAATCAACCTCAATAATTTATCACTCATGAGCTTATCTAATATGGCCCATTAAATATAATTGAGCCCAATAAAAATTATTAATATTTCTACCTCAGAAGTATTAGGTCGGGTCATTACAAACTCTCCTCCTCATAAAAATTCCGTCCTCGGAATTTGCTAAGCCTCAAATAACTTACATACTTATTCACCACATGCTTTTCATGTCTCTTTACTCCTCAATCATTTAGTCGAACCTAATATTAAAAAAATTTCGATCGTCTCATATTTTGGTCTGATGTCTCATTAATCTTTTAGGCACACACATTAGAATGCTACATGTCAACCATCATACACTCTAAATTCAATTCAAGCCTAAACAAATATTAACCTTACCAATGGAATTAATTTAAAACCCTAATAATAAATTCACGCAACAATCATCTTAACTCCAGCTAACGATCTCCACATAAATAAAACACTCCACATGAAATAATAATAATAAAATTATCCACCTAAAATAATAACCTCAATAAATCGTAACCTAAGATTCTCCAAAATTCAGGTCCTAAATCTTACAATTCGTATTTGGTGATATAATCGCGTTACTATAGAACATAAGAGTACCACCAATCATCATGAAATACGATACACCATACATAAATATATGTTATAACTTCAAAACCCACTAAATTCATTCCTTATTTCTACAAATAAAACTCAACAAAATCTAAAACTATTTGCTCATGAAAAAGATTCACCATCAATCTTAAAAAAGAAAAAGGATCCTAACCTCACGTTTACAACCTTCCTTACCTTATGCGCTAAAACTCTCTCATGTTGTAGGTGCATTTTGACATGCGTGTATCTAAAATGTATCATTCTTAATTTCCATTAACACAATAAATACTTATTAAAGAGCAAGACATGCCTAGAGGAGACCAAGGGCTTGCTTTTTTTTTTTTTCACTTTTTGCTTCAAAATTCATTTTTCCTTGTGAAAAGTTCCTTTTTTTTTTTTTTTTTTTGCAAAAAGTTTTCTTATCTTTTGTTTTGAAAAGTTTTCAAAATCTTTCAACCTGTCTTTGATACCAACTATAACACCACGCTCCCCACGATTAAGAAATACGTCATTTTCTTTTAGAAAATCATGGGAGCCAGAGTACTTCTACTGAACCTGACTTAAAAATATATATTTTTTCTAAAGAAGCGCCAAGTACAAAGATTCCTTATAATAAATAGAGTCGTTTTGTATTAAAATATTGAAATCATAAATGAAAGTTCGCAGAAACATTTATTAAAATTTATCAAAATTCGTGCCATAAAAATCATAACTTAAAATTTATGTACATGATCTTGACCACTGTCACGCCTCCTTGGACTAAGTCTCATCTTGCAACTCTACATTCATAAATATTCTGACATAGGGTGGTTTCAAAACATAAAACAACTAAAATGAGTCTTTGACTTAGTAAGAAACCCCTCATAACGTAAAAATACTTAATATAAGATTTTTCATAAAATATTTCATGCTAAGAACTTAAAATCATGATTGTTCATACGTATACTACAACAAGCATGACTTATTTTGGCTTATCTTACTTATCTTATTTATCATACTAGCCCACAAACTTAACCCTGGGTGCAAGTTGTGCACCAGACCTACATCTCGTAGCTGTAAGGGGAGCCACTAGTAGTATTCTAGTATACTATCATGGGCCACGCTTAGATTCGTGACTTACACATCAACCCATAAATTGCATTGGTACCATACATCTGAACGAACATCTGATTAGCTGGTCTGATTTTATCTTATAATTGATCATAAGAAAGCTTACATGTCTTATGTAACGTAAGATGCATAATATATACGTAACTATAATATGCGGAATGAAACATGATGAATGACGTGCTTGCAAATATCATGACATGTGTGGTACGTAAACACTGGATTCCAAAGAACTAGCTTTAATAATAATATATAAATATATATATAACTAGCTAGAGTATGTTAATCCTAATTTATGATGAAACTACTTATCTTGTAGTGTTGTTTTTTAAAATTTTCGACACAAAATCTATCACAGTGCAGTGGAGGGACAACAGTGGTTTATGATTTTTTTTTTAAATAACACAGAAGGGAGATATTTATAGAGAGATTTGGGAGATGGTGCCGACGAGTTCGAATTGGACTCAATCGTGGTCATTTAAGAAGAGAGTTTGAATTTAAAATCATAATCTAGTAGTTCAATCAATATATGATTGGCAATGACTGAGACTGCGTAGGAGATTTCAATCAGTGACGATATTAAATTGAAATAAATTTCTAATGGCCGATCTTTAAATTCTAAAATGAGTCTAACTCGTTCAATAAATAATAAATATGATTTAACCTAGTTATTGAGTCTAATTAAAACTCTTAATCAACCTCAATATTTTATTACTAGTAAGCTTATCCAATATGACCCATTAAATATAATTAGGCCCAACAAAAATTATTAATATTTCGACCTTAGAATTTTTGGGCCGAGTCGTTACAGGCTTGCAAATGGGAGAACCCACCTAAGGAGGTTTGTAAGATCAATTGGTATGCATCAATTGATACATGTCAATGCAAAGTTGGAATCAGGATAATTGCTAGAGACTATGAGGGTAGATTTCTGGCCACAAAGAGAATGCAAAAAAGATCTTTTTCCTAATCCACTCTTGGCTGAATATTTTGGTGCCCTTCAAGCAACAATCTTTAGTGAAATCAGATTAAGGAATATTATCTTAGAAGGTGATGATCTTCAAGTTGATCAAAGCATTACAAAGATAGAGGTCCCTTGGAATAAATAGCACAGGAATGATCATCACTGGTATTAAACAAAAACTGTTAACATTTTTTTATCATTGACCATTCCAATATGTGAGAAGGGAGGCTAATGTTGTGGCTCATGTTTTAGCAAAGAATGCCTTAGGAATTTCTGATGATGCCATTGACATGGAGGATAGTCTTTCTTGTATTATTTCCTTCCTTTAGTGGAGGTTATCAATAAAACATCTTTGCACTAGTGTGCAACCTCATTGCTAGAAGTGGAGGAATTAAGAGCCTTTTGGTGGAGAGAAAATGATAGTGGAAAAGGCTCAATATGCTTATGCATCTCTTGAAAAGTTTGTCTTACATCTTGTCATAAAATGGATGAATAATATTGCTTTGACTAAAAAAATAAGCACATTTTTTTTTATCAATCTTTCAATATTGTCCATTTATTTTTTAAGATGATGTATTTAGTAAACATTTAACAGGATGTAAGCAAAAATATATTTGAATTGACAAAGTTTCTTAGATATATTTTATTGGAGGTTGAAGAACTGGTCAGATCCATGATATTATGTTTAGAAAAATAAGTTTTTAAGAGTGTGTATGTGTGTGTATATATATATATATATATATTGGATTTTGTGAAAATGATTGAGATTTTTATTTTTATTTTTATAATCACAAAGATCGATTTGTAAATGATTGTGCAAAAATTATTTTTTAGAGATGAAAATGTATTTTGATAGAGTAATGCTACATACAGTCATGGAATACGCAAATGCCGTACAGTCGCTTTGAAAAAAAGTAGAGTCCACTGTTAAAAAATTAATTTGTTTTCATGTAGGTTTCATATTTATTTATTTTTTTTAAAATGATTGTACGATGCTTGCACACTCACGATTGTAAGTATCTTTTCTCATTTTGATATGTCAAGATTTTCAATTACCAAACATGCCAGCCCAATCCATTTAAGGAATTGGGCTAAATCAATTTAGCATGATTTGGGAAAAAAGAACTTACTAATCCTTAATTAAAGGCCATCCAACATTCGCTGGTATCCAACGTAATTCCTATATAATGAAACGTTTTCAAGCTATCTTAGAAGATCCCCAACACATCCTGACGTTTCTATTTTTGCAACAATCATATAGAATTCCAGGTTTTCTTTCTTTATGAGAGAAATATTTTTATGCATCTCTTTTCACCTGATCTTCTCTCCAGCATTGAGACAATATTTGGGTTGGGCTTGGCCTTTTTTTTTGGTGGAATTGGGCTAAATAGTTGCAAAGGTGAATTTAGCTTGGTTTGGACTATAATAAATTAAGAAATACTCTAATTATAAAGTGATTATATAAAAATAATCTTACAAACTGATGTGACTTGATGTTGTTTGTCAGATTGTAAAATTACTTTTATTGTAAAGCAGATTCGACGAATCATATAAAACTATATTAGTTTGTAGGATTATTTTTGTATAATCTATTTGTGGCTGTAATACTTCTCTTATTCTATATTTTATCATTCTCAATTATATCGATTAATGTTGTATATTTTAAATAGTTTTATAAATCGATCACTTAAATAGAGAAATAAATAATCACTTAAAATATTCTGACACGCCAGTCCATATAATTGTGTTGATTGATAATTTTGCCTTATTACTATACACTTTCCCACTTGAATTTCTATATAATAATATGAAGAAGATGATAACGATCGATGAGGGCCATATGATATCCACTCTTTTTCTTGATAGGATGGAAATTTTCTTAGGCCAAAGAAAAAAGTCATAATTGTGTAAAAGTTATGAAATAGTTGTATCCGTAGCATTTTTCATGCAAATCACCATTATGGATAATAATAGATAACTACTTTATCCTCCTTAATATTCATCTCTCTCTCTCTCTCTGTCTAAGATTCAGAACCAGAGAGGAATCCCCAAAATTAGAATGGAAAAAAGGATGAGATTTTTTGGGTTATATACCTTACAGAAGAAGAAAACTCAACCACTGCCATCATAAAACAATCTTTGCAGAAAATTATTGGATAATTTAAACTCCAATCAATCAAATGAGACATCAGATTGCTATCCATCTACTCCAATAATCAGAATCAAGGAATTATAACAAATGAACAAATACTGGTATATATAATATCGTGTGACAAATCATAACATCAAAATACGAAAAAATTGATCTATTGCAAGATAGTTAAACAGAGCCTGGATTCACAACATTCCCATCTCCATCCCTATCAGTTACAAAGGGAGGAAAAAGAAATGAAAAAACTGGCAACATTTTCTAAAAAGAACAAACATTATTGAAAGAGTAGCCTACAATAGACCCTGAAAACACAGGTTGTTGCAGAAGTTCTGTTTCTGGGGGCACGCAGCTTCTGAGTTGTACCCTCTTGGAGTCACAGCTGGGTGTTTGTGTAATCGGAGCTGAAAAAGCTTCCAGTCTCGGCGTGCTTTCTTTCTCTGTAACCCGCACATCATAGACTCAATTGCGTCTACAATCCGCTTTAATATTTCACGTTTGATCCGGCCTCTCCTAGGAGGGAGGCGAATTTGAGGATGTCTGTTGTTGGGTTTGGATTCTTCTGTCGCCATTTTCGTGAAGTGGGTATCCATGATTTTTCGAAGCAATCTCCAGGAAGAGACGGAGAGAATGTGAAGAAACAGAGGAGAGTTAGGGGACAAGAGCAAGGTGAGATAGAAGCAAGAGTGAGGGAGAGTGATTCTTATAGCGCTTTGCTCTCTCTACAGTGGCAATGTCTCCGTCTGTCTATCTATTCTCCTTTACTTGGTCAGCACGGCTAGTGTTCACAGTTTACACTGTCTCCGGCTGTCTTTCTCCCCTCAATTTGGAACTCTCAGTTCACTGCATGAAGAAACAGAATAGCATTCAGATTGGAATAGTAATTTTTTGTTAACCATGTTTTACCTACGCTATTTTCATTTTCATTTTCATCTAAGAGGAATTTTATGCGGAAGCTATTATTCACTCTATACTTTACGCTTATAGGTTTTTTTTTTTTTATAAGATATGGAATATTTTTCATAATGTGTGAGGTGTGAGGTGTGAGGTGTGAAATAATAAATAATAATTGATAAGAAATTTTTTTCTTTCATCTACATTGAAATAGGCATTGAATATATAGTCATATTAAACGAGAAATTTATGAATAGTAATAAAATAATTTGAATTAAAATTTTTATCAGATTTTGAAAAATAGATAAAAAAAATAAATAAAAATATTATAAAGTTAAAATATTATTATAATATATATTTTTAAATTATTTTTATTCTAAAATTTGATAAAATTTGATTTTTTTTTTTTTTTGTTTTATACAGAAACTTGAAAAAGTTGTAATGATTAATAATGATTAGATAAAAAAATATAAAAGAGAAATTAAAAAGTATTTGTGTTTGAATAATATTGAATGTTAAGACGACATGAGATAAACTTGAGGATCAACATATTTGTTCAAAAGTGTCTATTAGGAAAAGAATATATTATTCTTATTTTCTCACATCGATTTTAATTCTTGTATTTCCATTTTCTTGAAGATCTTGGTAGTTTTGATATATAAATTGTTGAAAATTATGAAAAAAAAAAATATTTATAAATTTTTAAAAAAATGTATTGAAAAGTAGATAAAAATTTTTAAAAATAATATTTGATTATTATAGAGTATGAAATGGCTAATTCAATGTAGAATATAAATTTTGAGTGATTAGCCAAAAGCCAAAAAATGACATATTAGCCGAACTTTATCTAAATCAATACTAGTGCTCTTAGACTGAGATTTTATAAATTCACGTGGTTAGATTTAATATTAGATACAAACTAAGAGGTATAAATTTCGCGCACTTCTTTTTAAGAAAATGACATCCAGGATGAAAAATTTGTTTTTTCATATGGTTCCAAATTTCTCTTATTTTTCTAAAAGACAATGCATAAGACTTGCGTACTCTACTCTATAGGACTACATAAACTATTTTCCAAAAAATTATATCAATTTCCTAACTTAATTTTATAACATCTTTTTATAAACTAAACATTTTTTAAAAAGAGATTGCTAGTAGCAATTTTGATCTGTTTCCGGCCAATTCATAAATTTATTATTAGAAAATTCGGTTTTTCCATTTAAAAAATTAAATAAAAAATCTAGAAATTTAATAATTAACATTTATATAAGAAATAGCCTCGCTTGCTTATTTCATAAAAATAATATTTTAATAAATTAGTATATAAGTAAAAAGAATATATAATTCAAATCAGCAAGAGATACGACTTGTTTGTTTTTACATATGAGGTGAGATGAGTTGAGATAAAAGTTGAAAATTGAATAAAATATTGTAATAATATATTTTTTTAATATTATTTTTGTTTTGAGATTTAAAAAAATTAAATTGTTTATATTATTTTGTGTTGAAATTTGAAAAAATTATAATGATTAGATGATATGAATTGAGAAGTTTTGTGAAAACAAACGAGGATGGTTCTAACTAAACTGATGTCATTAATGTATTTATGTCCAACTTTTAATATTAGTTTCTAAGTAATAAAAAAAAAATCATTTATAAATACGTGAATACACTAATTTATGTGCAATTCAAATAAAAATTAAATGTATGAACGAAGATAAATGATATTTACAATTATTAAGTATGTAAGTGTTGCGTAATTTTTTAAAAAAAAAATTAAAAAAATAAATAAATATGAGATATAAAAAAAAAAAAAATTTAATAATAAATCTTACTATTACTCATAAATATTACGATCGTAAATAACATTAATCAAATAAAGAAAGATATTGTCCAGATTATCAAATTCAGAAACAGATTGTTTAGAAGGATAAGTCCTAATTTCAAGGCAATGACACGTGTAGGATTATATCCTTTATCTACCGAACTAAACGCGATGTTGCAAAGTCTTCCCTGAAAACAACAAAAGATTGACACGCCGCGTGTTTGGTCACACGCACACGCACACGCACACGTTAATAATTCCCTTCGTATAAACTCACATTTTAATGGTTTATTTATTGAAAAAATTCTATTTGTAAGAGACCAGAGTCAATTGCTCCGGTCAAATATTTTTTTTTTTGGATGGTACGGGGCTCTGAATATTTTTTAAATATTTTTAAAAATAAAAAAAATTCATAACATCATTAAAAAAATATTAGAACTATTATTTGAAAATATTTTTAATCTCAATTTTTTTTATTAGCATTAAATGACATTTGAAAATGTGATTTTTTTAATATTAATTTAATTAGAATATAATTATTATTAATATTAAATTAGTAGAATTATAAAATGTAATACAAATAAATTAAATAAAAAAATTATTAATTTAATAATATTTTATTATTATATAGAGAATAAATGACTAATCCAATATAGAGATTGAATTTAAATGAAATAGGTAAATGTAAAAAAGTGTGATATTGGTTAAATTTTAAAGATGAATTTGACCAATCTAATGAAAATGCTCTAATTTGCTCATTAATTTCGTAGTTGAACTCTTTGGTCGCATTCCAACCAATATTGATGAAAATGAATAGTCTAAACCGAAGATTGTAACCAAGAAAATGCAGTATTTTCAATGTAGCACACCCTGTCCTCCAAACCCATAGCCGTCACCACACACATGCATGCTAACCAACTATCCTCTTGGCCTCTCCGTCGCCAACCTATCCGGCCAAGGCCTGCCCGCTCTCGCCAATTGGGATGTTCCCACCATGTCTGCCACAATGTCTCCAAACTAAACAAGAGGTCCCTACATTCTGAGATGAGATTTGCTGGGCATCAGCCTGTATCCACTGCACACCGCGCATATATATATAAATATATATATATATATATATATTTTTACACTCAATGCATTGAATGTTCAGCGAATACGGCTGATGCAAATATTTGTTCTTCTGAGATATGGGGCCTTGTGAATGAAAGTCTTGAGCACGCGAGGACCAAAATTGGGGCCCTTGCATGACGTCTGATACTTAATCTTAGTGAAAATGCCATATTCCATACCATCTATATATAAAAATACAATATTATTAATATATATATATATATATATATGTATATGTGGAATCCATACCATCTAGAATCCATACCATTAGTTTTGGGCCTTCTAGATGGTATGGATTCCACATATACATATATATATATATATATATATGTTTCCTTAGCTTGCAATTATTCATGAAGGTTAATGTTGACTCTGGAAGACCTCAAACCAACACAACGACCCACCAGATGATCAAGTGACCAGAAGATCGAAGAGTCTGTAAAGATGTAAAAGCAGTGTGAACTGTTGGAATTTGGATCCACCTTCTTTGTTGGGTCGGAGCAATATCAAACGTCAAGTTTTGTCAATAAGTAAAAAGAGCATTGCTATTCATAAGTCCATACACCACACACCAAGATTTTTTTTATTTTTTTTAAATTTTTTTAAAGTTTTTTTTGATTTTATTATTCTTAAAATAATTGAATTATTCTACTCATAATCTACATATCACACATTTGATAAGAGAATAAAATTAAAGAAATCATAAAAAGGATGGTGTGTGGTGTATGAGGATTAGGAATATAATTTTTCAATAAAAAATTAATACTAAAAAGAGAGGCCCAATAACTTGCACCACAAGAGTTAGCGTCGAACGCGGTTTCAATTAACATTTTTTCCATTTCCAATTCCAATTTCAATTCCCTTTCTTTCGTTAATTTAGATTAAAAAGATCTTACTTCTAAGTTAATATAGAAGACTCTTGGATACATTGTACATGCTAAATTTGAAAGAAAAATTTAAATTTAATTTGTTAATCTCCTAAACCAAGTTATGTATTAGAAAGAAAAAAATGATTTATACATTCTTAAAGGGTTGAAATATCGTGTCCTTTCATTAAAAAAAAAAAGAGAAATCTAAGACTTATATAAAAAAATAATAATAAATCAATTTTCTTTATGATTAACCCCATTTTTCAACAAAGAGTACATAAAAGATTTAAAAGATGTACGCCTAAAATTAGATATAGCATTACTCGTATTTTCTTGAAAAAATGATATTTACAATGAACAAACAAAACGCGTGAAAGAAGAAAAGTTGCTGACATAGATTCCTAAGACAATAAATCATATGTAATGAAGGAAGAGTAAACATTTGTGGTTAAATTTAAAGATTGAGATAAGAGGCCAGAGATGCTCGAGACATTATTAGTGCTTTTGTTTTTGGAAACGAGGATTGAAAACTCACGCTTCTCTTCGCATTGTAGTTTCTTGAATAAGACCTCGAACGATGGAAAGATCAAATCTACATGGAATTTTATCCAAATGACAAGGCTGCACACACTCGCGAGAGACAGAGCTTTATGTTCTTTAAAGAATCAAACTCCAACATAGTCGTATGTTCACTTTAGGGGGAGAGAGAGATATCAATGCAATAGGGTGCCTGACACTCTGAGACCCCATTAATTTCACCAGCCTTTTACAATCATCAGACATCAGGAACACCTTGTCATTTTCCATTGAATTCAGCCATCTCTCTCTCTCTCTCTGGGGCATAGTCTGAGACTCTGAACAAGAGAGGAATCCCCAAAATTAGAGGATGGAAAAAAGGATGAGATTTGTTGGGTTATATACCTTACAGAAGAAGAAAACCCAACCACTACCATCATAAAACAATCTTTGCAGAAATTATTGGATAATTTAAACTCCAATCAATCAAATGAGACATCAGATTGCTATCCATCTACTCCAATAATCTGAATCAAGGAATTATAACAAATGAACAAAGACTGGTATATATAATATCGTGTGACAAATAATAACATCAAAATACAAAAATCTGAGCTATTGCAAAATATTTAAACAGGCCCCAGGGTCTTGAGCCTAATTCACAGCATTCCCATCTCCAACCCTATCAGTTCGAAAGGGAGAAAAAAAATATGAAAATATTAGCAAAATTTTCTAAAACGAACAAACATTATTGTAAGAGTAGCCTACAATAGACCCTGAAAACACAGGTTGTTGGAGAAGTTCTGTTTCTGGGGCATGCTTCTGAGTTGTACCCTCTTGGAGTCAGCTGGGTTTGTGTAATCAGAGCTGAGAAAGCTTCCAGCGTCGGCGTGCCTTCTTTCTCTGTAACCCGCACAGCATAGTCGACCCAATTGCGTCTACAATCCCCTTTAATATTTCACGTTTGATCCGGCCTCTCCTAGGAGGGAGGCGAATTTGAGGATGTCTGTTGTTGGGTTTGGATTCTTCTGTCGCCATTTTTGTGAAGTGGGTATCCATGATTTTTCGAAGCAATCTCGAGGAAGAGAAGAGAGAATGTGAAGAAACCGAGAAGAGTTTGAGAACAAGAGCAAGGAGAGACATAAGCAAAGAGTGAGGGAGAGTGATTCTTATAGCGCTTTGCTCTCTCCTGTGACACTGTCCGTCTGTCTATCTCTTCTCCTTTACTTGGTCCGCACGGCTTTGCGTTCAAAGTTTACACTCTCAATCTGTCTATCTCCCCTCCAATTTGGAGCTCTCAGTTCACTGCATAAAAAAACAGAACTAAAGGTTGAGTCCGAGCAGTGGCACTGGAATACCATTTTTTAGTTGGGTAATTTACGTATAATCGTAGAATACGTAAATTTCAAAGTCATTTTAAGAAATAGTAAAATTTATTATTAAAAGATAATTTTTTTTTATGTAGATCTCATAATATTTATTATTTTTTTTTAATGAAATTGCACAACACTTATACACTCAACGATTGTAAATATTATTTCTCTTTTTAATTATATGAGATGAAAAATTTATGAATAATAATAAAATAATTTTAAATTAAATTTTTTATTGAATTTAAAAAAAAAAGTTAAATAAAAATATTATAAGAATATAATTTTTAATTTTTAGATTTGAAAAAATTGAATTATTTTTTATGTTTTATATAGAAGTTTAGGAAAATTATAATGATTAAATAAAAAAATATGAAAGAGAAATTGAAAAGAATTTATATTTAAATAATGTTAGATGTTGAAATGAGATGAGATGATATGAGACAAACTAGTTATCCAAATGGAGGCGAAATAAACTTGAGGTTCAACATATTTGTTAGGATTAATTACATTTTACCTTCTTAAACTTTCACTCAATTTATAATGTGCTTCTAAAATTAATAATTACCTCAAAATGGACCCATTTACCTTCAAAACTTACCAATGTATCCCTTCGGTCCACCAACAATATTAAATCTAACGAAAACTACATTCACGTGCTGCTTATGTACATAATATTTACTATAAAAATATAATTTTCATCTAATTTATTATCATTAATTGATAACATATATTATTTTATATTTTATATGATCAATGATAAATTAGATGCATGAGCGAATGACATGTGTCCAAGATCATCAAATTTAGGGCAGGTTTGGATGCACATTCAGATAAGATGAAAGGAAATGAGATATTTTATTGAAAATTAAATAAAATATTATTAAATATTATTTGTTAATATTATATTTATTTTAAAATTTTAAAAAATTTAATTATTTATTATATTTTTAGATTAAATTTAAAAAATATATAATAATAAAATAATATATAAAAATATATTTTATATGCAATGACACGTGTATGTACCAAACTAAACGCCTCGTTAAAAAGTCTTCCCCGAAAAAAAAACAAAAAAAAAAATCTTCCCTGAAAACAACAAAAGATTGACAGGTCGCGTGTTAATAATTCCCTTCGTAGAAACTTAAATCGGAGCATTGGTTGTCAGAGACCTGTATCAATTGCGGCGGTCAATTTGTTTTTTCTTTTTCTTTTTAAGAAATAATAAAATAAAATAAAATTGCCTTGACAGTAGCAGACCCGAATTTAGAACCGACTGGATCCGAAATTAGCAAATTCCAACTAAACTTAAAACGTCACCTGATTCTGATTGCTGTGACTCACTGTCAGCTCTGATCCCATCCGAAAATGTTAATATTTCGTGCTCATACTTGAGTTCTTGTTTTTCGATAAAATTATCGGTTAGCATTTCGTTTATCTCAAAAGATAAATCATTTTCTTCAGTGATAGAGTGTGTCATGTAGAAAAATTTAAAACAACACTAATATATTGCCTCATTCAATACATAAAAGAGATCACATTTTTATACCAAAATCAACCCCTACTGGCTGGAAAGTCAAAAACCAATGCACGTTTTTTAAATTAAGAGATTTTAATAAGAAAGTCAGACAAAGAACCATAAGTGATTAATTTCAAAAAGTGTTATTCGATTATAAAAAAAGAGAAATTCTACTTATCAATTATCATTTATTTTTACACTTCATACTTATAATTTTTTTATAAAATGTGAGATAATGAATAGTAACTGATTAGAAGAATTTTTCATAAAAAAAACCTCAACAATTTGGCCATTTCGACTGGGTATGGTGACTCCTTACCGAGTACTTGTGTTCTCTTTTCGTCTTGATCTTTTCAATGTAGCACACCCTGTCCTCCAAACCCCTGGCCCTCACCACACATGCTAACCAACTATCCTCTTGGCCTCTCCGTCGCCAACCTATCCGGCCTGCCCGCTCTCGCCAATTGGGATGTTCCCACCATGTCTGCCACAATGTCTCTTCCAAATTAACTAAACAAGAGGTCCCTACATTATTTGATCTCATACATCCATTATCGTGTATGAGCCCTTGTGAATGAAAGTCTTGAGCATGTGGAGACCAAAATTGGGGCCCTTGCATGACGTAATATTTTGATACTTAATTTCTAGATGGAATCCATATATGCCATCTAGAAGGCCCAAAACTAATGTTTTATATATGTTTCCTTAGCTTGCAATTATTCATTGTGAAGATTAATGTTGACTCTGGAAGACCTCAAACCAACACAACGACCCACCAGATGATCAAGTGACCAGAAGATCGAAGAGTCTATAAAGATGTAAAAGCAATGTGAACTCTTGGAATTTGGATCCACCTTCTTTGTTGGGTCGGAGCAATATCAAATTTGGGCTGGGGCCCCTTTTCCTGTTATGGCGGCCGGTTCAAATTCAATGAACGAAACTTGAAAGCAGATAGGCATATGATGGTTGGAATTGCTCGAAATTGATTTACTATTTTTTAAGGCTGTGGCCCGCTAGAGTCATGGAAGTTGCTAATAAATGTAGCTTTTATTAGCAAGTAGAAGAAAGAAAACCAGAGCTCAGAAGTAATGTATGCTTGAGAGTTCATGGTCTTGACGGTACTGCAAGAAATAGACCTAACATGCAAGTAACTGCAGCAATTTGCTTTTAAGTCTCGTGGGGCAAGAGAGCATTGATGATCACTGCATGCAACCGACAGGGTGATGTGCATAATCAACATGCAAAAGCATGCAGTACTGACAAATATTGGACTTTTGAAGCTCTTCGTGTACAATTTCTTGATCTTGTTGGTAAACTGTAATTTGATGCATCTCCAACCGTAGCTATGGAATATAAATCTAAAACTAATAATAATAATAAAAAAAGACACAAATTGCCTATTAAGAAAAAAAGATATGAAAATTAATAAAAAAATATTTTAGCCACAAAGAGATTCTATAAAAATAAACTCACATTTGTGATGTGATACGCCATTAATTATAATTAATACTACTTTTATTGTAAAATAAATCTAACATATCATATGTAGTCATGTTAGTTTATAAATTTATTTCTATGAAATTTTTTTATGGTTATAGCACTTTTCTATTTAATATATGGAAAAACTCTATAAAATCTACCACTAACCAATATATATAGATGGAGAATCTAGACTCGATGAGAACTCGTTTCAAGAACCTAGATTATATTAAAATTTAGACCCGTTGAAGAACCCGTCTCAAGAACCCAGATTACAAAGTAGGAACGCCACAAAAATTGTGATTTACCTTTGATAAGTTATTCCCATCAATTGAGGTCAAAACATAGAAGATTGATGCCAATGCAAGACTGGGCTCGCCTTTGGGTTGGAGGGCTCTTTTCCTGCAATGGCCGGTACTTCAAATTCAATGAACAAAACTTGGAAGCAAATCATAGGCATAAGATGGTTGGAATTACTCCAAATTGATTTACTATTTTTTAAGGTTGTGGTCGGGAGTAGTCATGGAAGTTGCTAAAAAATGTAACTTTTATTAGCAAGAAGTAGAAGAAAGAAAACCAAAGCTCAGAAGTCATGTATGCTTGAGAGTTCATGGTCTTGACGATACTGGAAGAACTAGACATAACATGCAAGTAAGTGCAGCATGCTTTCAAGTCGCGTGGGGCAAGAGAGCGATCACTGCATGCAACCGACAGGGTGATGTGCATGGAAGATTCAATCAACATGCAAAAGCACGCAATACTGACAAATATTGGACTTTTGGAGCTCTTCATGTACAATTTCTTGATCTTGTTGGTAAACTGTAATTTGATGCATCCACAACCGTAGTTCTGGAATATAAACCTAAAACTAATAATAATAAAAAAAAAAAGACACAAGTTGTCTATTAACAAAAACAAAAAATCTTCACAACCTCCTAACATTCCACACTTCACATTTTTTTAAATTTTATTATTTTATTATTTTATCAAATATTTATTATATGAATAATGAATAGAAAATTTGAAATAATTTAAAAAAAAATCAAAAATTTTTTTTAAAAATATTAAAAATTTAAAATTTTTTAAAAAAATGTAGAATATGGAGTGTGGTGGAGGTTGTGTAGTAAAGCTCAATGTAGTACGTCATACATTATAATTAAGATTACTTTTATTGTAAAATAAATCTAATGTACTATATGAAATTATGTCAGTTTATGAAATTATTTTTATAAAATCTCTTTATAACTATAGTACTTTTATAATTAATATATGAAAAAACTCTATAAAATCTACCACTAACCCAATATGCTTGGGGTTTTGTAAGTTTTATAAAACTAATTCATGGCATTTAACCTGAAAATTATTAAATAGAACGAAAGGTCCAATTAATTAGCAGATAAATCCATACTAAAATGGGCCGCAACCCAATAATATACGTCACTTTCCAAGTCTTTAGGTCCAACCTTAACTATGGCACCAAAAGTAAAACCCCCACATGGATCTTGACCACTACTCTTTGGAATCTTCTAATTCTAGTTCTTAACTAGTTTAGCCGCCAAGAGTCCACCTTTTTCTCGTAGATGGCTAATGTCCACCGATACAGTGCAAGCGATTCAATCCAACTTTTTCTGGGTATAGAAAGTTCTATAAAGCGTTTTCAGGCGGCAGATTTCATGCAGGCCACCATTATCAGAAAAATATCTATAATTATCTTAAGATATGTAACTCTCGCATAAAAAAATATTTACTTTTTTAAGGGTGGTTCTACTTTTTTTAAAGAAATTGAGTGCAACTTTTATAATTCTAAATTGTATATAACGATATTTTTTTTATTATCTGTTGTGGTTGATGTATAACAAATCTCATAATTTGACTATATTATTATTTTATTTGAATAATTTATTTCTTTTATATACTGTTATAATTTAATAATAGTTATTAGTAATAAAAGGGATACAAGGTAATATTATCACTGACAAATATAAGACTAAATTCTTTTGAACCTCTTCCAATTGATAAGCAAGAAATATGGGCACGTAAAGCTATGTTTTGAATACCGTACTGAATGCTATATCGGTCAAGGTACTGGAACGAAATATTTCGATACCTGTACCGTTTCGGAATAGCGTTTCAGGATAAAATTTCAGAATAATCGATATATAAATAAATTATATTTTAAAATTATATTCCAAAATAATAGTCTATATATAAATACATATATATATAAATTATAAATAGTCTAGTCTGAATTGTGGGTTAAAAAATAAGCTTGTAGTTTGAAAAAAAAAAAAACATACTGGCCAAAATATCGGCCTGTACCGGCCGAAATTCAGGCCAGTACAGGCAGAAATTGAGATCGGTACGTTCGGTACCGGCTGGTATTTTGGCCGGTACGAAATAGATATAGTACCTGTACCGGCAGGATGGTCGGTACGAAAAATTTCGGCCGTACTGATCGGTACGGTATGAAATTTAAAACTATGATGCAAAGTCCACTGCATTCGGCCGAAAATTGTCATAAGAATTAAGTCTATTTGGAGTCTGTTTTATTCAATGTCCTGTGGGCCTAACTCCACCAATAGCTTCAAACTTGAGCCTTTTCATATTAAGGACAAACAGTCTCAACAACCGCACATATTTTTTCCAACTACTAAAGACCATGGAAAATATAAAAAAAAAATGCCACTTCTTGATAAATGTAGCAAAAATAATTATCCATTCTTGTGTTTATATTTTTTTACAAAAACTTTATGTTCAGTCGCTTTGGTGTATTCTTTATGCACTCCATTAATGTGATTGGTTGCATCATTTTTTTAATATAAAATAACTGTTTTGATCAATCACATTACTAGAGTATACAAAAATACAACCTAAACATATACCCCAGAATACCATAGAAGAAGTTGTGTATGTAAAAAGACAGAAATAAATAGCTTCTCCAAGATAATAAATACCAAGTGAAGGATGAAAACGCCATTGACAAAGCTCAATTCAGAGAATTGAGAGAAGATGGTTTTATAACACTACTTTCTAGGAGCTATTAGAATTCAGATCAAAGTTGTAGACACTTGAGGGTGGGGTTGAAGAGGCAGAGTTTCCCCCACTTCTATGCTCTCCTCTGATTTTTTCCAATGCTTCTCCCACCTTTGAGGCTGTGGATACAACTATCATGGTTATGCTCCTAAAAATTTGAGCTTCGATTTGGCCTTTCCTTGAGGGAAAGCTTGGGTTTCTCTTCTTCTCGATGTTGGGGGAAGCGGCTACCCCAGATTAAAAGCAGTGTATGAACAGAGCAAGAAAAGCAAGAGAAAGAGAGTAAAGCCAGAGTCTTGATTACAGAATATAAAGAACAAGAGAGGAGTAGATTTTTGTTTGAACAGAATGATATGAGAGAAGAGGTAGACAAAGAGTAAGAATGTTGTGAGTTAAACAACTTTACACTGAGGATGTGAAGTGGAGTTTAAAGGCACAAAGCTGCCTTTTATAGGCCACCCATAATGACAAAAGAGGCAACCCCCCCCGCGGGCAGTAGAAAATGAATAATTATAAGGTTACTACCCTATCACTATCCATATATTATTCTTGGATAGTAACCCTATCACTACCCATAGAAAGAATAAGTTTTGCTTCAAAATCCTACCTTCTCTACAATCCTTACACCAAATTCGGCTACTACCCTACTACAACTCAACTACTATTCTTGGATAGTAACTTTATCACTACCCTTAAAAAATATAAGTTTTGCTTCAAAATCTTGCCTTCTCTACAATCCTTGTGCAACCTTTAATTTAGAAATCAAGATAGGGTTGCCCCATGCATCAACTTTTATGGGAGTCCGGAAGAATAAGAACATTTGGAGTTGTGATTCCATCAGTCTCATGCATTCACACTCACACCTGAGACATGAGTTCGCTCATTGATTGAGCAGAGTAATTGTTTGGTAATTTGGAATAGAAATACGTGGTGCTCATATTTTATCGTAACATATTCAAAATTGTAAAAATTCTATGTGGAGTCTCTTTTGCGCATTTCATTAATGTGATTGGTTACATCATTCTTTTTAATATAAAATAGCTATTTTGGTCAATCAAATTAGTGGAGTGTGCAAAGAGTACGCAAAAGTGATTGTATGTAGCATAACTCTTAAAATTGATATTTATATAAGAAATTTTAATTACAAAGCATATTGTACTAATAAAGGAGTATTATATCATCTATTTTTAAAAAATATCTAATAATTTTCCATTAAAGCAAATATTGTATGAGAAGTGCTACAACCACAAAAAGATTATACCAACTAACATAGTTTCATATGAGACGTTATATTTATTTTATATCTAAAGTATATGTACAATCTAACGTGCCACACGTCAATTTGTTTATTGATGATAATTGGAATCTACACAATAGAATTCTTTCTTTTTGTTTAGTTAAGAATCACAAGGGTGATATACTTGGTAGGACCATAGAGATGTGTTTGCATGATTGATGGTAACCGAAAGTACTTGCAATCACACTTGATAATGCAAGTTCTAATAATGGAGCAGTTTCTTATTTGAAGAAAAAAACCAAGTATAAGAGGGACATTGTTTTGAAACATGAATTCTTGCATGTTTGATGTTGTGCCCATATTCTAAACTTAATTGTCTGTGAGAGGTTGAGAGAATTTGATGAGTCTATTTTGAAGGTGAGAGGTGTTTTGAAATATGTTAAGTACTCATCTCAAAGGTGGAATATATTGAAGAAATGTATTGGGCTGGAAAAAATTGCAAACAAAAGTGACATTTGCTTAGATATAGCAGCTGGGTGTAGCTCCACATATCTTATGTTGGAGGGGGCTTTAAATATTCGAAAAACTTTTGAACAATTGGAAGAAGAATATTCAGGGTTCCTTACTAGTGTTGGAGACATTGATGATGAAATAGGTGATGTGGTGAATAGGAGAACGTCAAAGAAGTTAGAGCCTCCCAATAATAACGATTGGGAAAATGTAAGGTTGTTTGTAAGGTTTCTTCAACTATTTCATGATGCAACTTTATGTTTTTCAGGAGGTCAATATGTAACTTGCAACTCATTTTTCTGGAGTTAGTTAGAATAGCCAATGCGATTGACTTGGAGTTTGAAGAAGGAAGTCCTGTAGCGGGATTAATGGCCACAAATATGAGGAAAAAATTTGAAAAATATTGGACCAACTTGGATAATATGAATATGTTATTGTTTATTAGGATTAATCTTAATCCTCGGTACATGATGCGATATTTTGACTTTGCATTAGAATTGATGTATGCTAATGATCCCACAAAAGCAGTTAATTTGAGTTGGAATGTGAAAAATGCTTTAACCTGCATGTATGAGGCATACGCTGATAATGAGGAAGGCAACAGTTTTGATCTACAACAGCAGCGCACAAGTTCTCCACATGAAAAAGTAAATACTACATATGGTAGTGGTAGTAATAGAGTTAAGGATAGGATGGTAGAAATAATCGCCCTACTTAAACAACGGTTACAGTCGGAAAACTCTTTGGAAAGCAAGAATGAGATTGATAGATACATAATTGAAAGTTGTGAGGAGACATTTGCAAGTTTTAACATTCTTATTTAGTGGAAAGTTAATTCAGTTAGATATTGCATGCTTTCAAAAGTTGTACGCAATATACTTACAATACCAATATCCACAATGACCTCTGAATCTACATTTAGCACAACAGGTAGTGTCCTTAATCCTTTCCGAAATAGTTTATCTCCGATGATGGTTGATGGTTTCATTTGTACAAAAAATTGGCTTCGTTCTTCTTCTACTTCAATCAGCCTTTAGGACTTTAATGAATGAGGTGGACGATTTTGAGAGGCAGTTGGTATCTTTCTTATTTACTTCATTTTATAACTTTTATGATCTATAACATTATATGTTATGTAAATTTATATAATTTGTTTTGTTTCTTTATTGTATAGAACTTGTTCGGGAGGGTGAAAATTCTATGGAGACGTCAAATACAATGTCTACAACCAATACAAGTTAATGAGTTGAATCTGTTTTAGCTTGTTAGTTTTCACTTATCACTTTTGCTAATAATTCATTTCTTTACACTTTAAAACGTAATGTGAAAATTGTATACTATGCCAAGTCAAAAGATGTAGGAGGCTAGGAGCTGCCAAGAGGATAATTGTATAATTTGTATTGATGTAATTTTTATTGAGAGGCTAGCATTATGTTTTTTTTTAGCTTTTGATGTAAATTACTAAATATGATTTCTAGTCTTCTCTATTTTATTTTTTTAGACCTTTTAATTTTCATTTTTTGAGATTTGTATAATTTTTAGTTTTTATTATCTATACTTGGAAATGGTTTTTTTTTTTTTCTTTCTTTTAGAAGGCAGATTTGATTCTCTGTTAATATGTTACTTACATATGTGCATAGTATAATTTTCAGTTTTCAATTTAACCTTGTTTAAATTGCTTGGATGGATATAGAAAGTTTTTATTTTTTTGTAGTAAAGTCTTTTATTCAAATTTGTTGTATATAGACAATTTTCCTTTTATGATTATTTTTATTTTCATTTCAAGTTCTTTTTTAATATTTTTTTTGCTTAAAATTGGATAAAATGTTAGTGAACTTTCACTGTTGGGTTGAAAAACATAAAAAGTTGATAGGAACCTGATTGCACCATTGTCCCATTTGGTATAGGGTTGGACCGACTGGACTGGACGGGATCGGACCGGTCCTTATGCATGTTCGGTCCCGTTCAGGGTGGGAAAATCCTAGACCAAATAGGTCCGGTCTTATCCACAAAACCTCCTCAAGATCGACAAGACCGAACTGATCCTTTTGCATGTTCAGTCCCGTCCAGAGTGAAAAAATCATGAATTGAATAGATCTGGTTTGATCCACAAAACCTCCTCAGGATCAATATGACTGGACCGAATTCACCCAAAATGGTAGATGTCCTTAGTTATATTTTTTATTTAGAACAATATTAGATATAGTTTAAATGTGTACAAGCTCCGCATTTCCTTTTTATAAAATAATGAGGTTTATTATTAAAAAAATTTTGTTTTTTATAGAATACAAAATTTAACTAACTTTAATAAAAAAAAATAAAAAGTGCCACTCATTTCCATATATTCATCAGTGTGACTTGTAGCACAGCATAACATAAAGCGACAAAATTGGAGTTACATTTTGCAGTCAAATAAAAAATTAACACTAAAAAGAGAGGCCCAATAATTTGCACCACAAGAATTAGCGTCGAACGCGGTTTCAATTAACATTTTTTTTTCCATCCCCTTTCTTTCGTTAATATAGAAGACTCTTGGATACATTTTACATGCTAAATTTAAACGAAAAACTTAAATTTAATTTGTTAATCTCCTAAACCATGTATGCATTAAAAAAAAAAAAAAAAAAAATTATACAGTTCTAAAGGGTTGAAATATCGTGTCCTTCCATTGAAAAAATAGGAGAAATATAGGACTCGTAAAAAGAAATATAAGACGCGTGAACAAGAAGAAAAGTTGTTGGCATTTGATAAGACAATAAATCATATGTAGTGAAGGAAGAGTCAGCATTTGTCGTTAAATTTAAGGATTAAGATAAGAGACCAAAGATGCTCGAGACATTATTGGTGCTTTTGTTTTTGGAAACAAGGATTGAAAACTCACGTTTCTCTTCTCATTGTAGTTTCTTGAATAAGACCATGGAATGCCCTTAGCATTTACGCTTTGAGGCCTTAATTTTCGAACAATGGAAAAGATCAAATCTACATGGAATTTTATCCAAATGACAAGGCTGCACACACCGCGAGAGACGGAGCTTTATGTTCACTTTAGGGGGAGAGAGAGAGAGAGATGCAATAGGGTGCCTGACATTCTGAGACCCCATTAATTTCACCAGCCTTTTACAATCATCAGACATCTGGAACTCTTCGTCATTTTCCATTAAATTCAGCCATCTCTCTCTCTCGGGCATGGTCTGAGATTCAGAACCAGAGAGGAATCCCCAAAATTAGAATGGAAAAAAGGATGAGATTTGTTGGGTTATATACCTTACAGAAGAAGAAAACCCAACCACTACCATCATAAAACAATCTTTGCAGAAAATTATTGGATAATTTAAACTCCAATCAGTCAAATGAGACATCAGATTGCTATCCATCTACTCCAATAATCAGAATCAAGGAATTATAACAAATGAACAAAGACTGGTATATATAATATCGTGTGACAAATAATTACATCAAAATACAAAAATCTGAGCTATTGCAAAATAGTTAAATAGGCCCCTGGGTCTTGAGCCTAATTCACAGCATTCCATCTCCCCATCAGCTCGAAAGGGAGAAAAAAAAAATGAAAATATTGGCAAAATTTTCTAAAACGAACAAACATTATTGTAAGAGTAGCCTACAATAGACCCTGAAAACACAGGTTGTTGGAGAAGTTCTGTTTCTGGGGGCACGCAGGTTCTGAGTTGTACCCTCTTGGAGTCACAGCTGGGTGTTTGTGTAATCAGAGCTGAGAAAGATTCCAGTCTCGGCGTGCTTTCTTTCTCTGTAACCCGCACAGCATAGACCCAATTGCGACTACAATCCCCTTTAATATTTCACGTTTGATCCGGCCTCTCCCAGGAGGCAGGCGAATTTGAGGATGTCTGTTGTTGGGTTTGGATTCTTCTGTCGCCATTTTCGAAATGTGAGTATCCATGATTTTTCGAAGCAATCTCGAGGAAGAGAAGAGAGAATGTGAAGAAACCGAGAAGAGTTTGGGAACGTTTGGGAACAAGAGCAAGGAGAGACAGAAGCAAAGAGTGAGGGAGAGTGATTCTTATAGCGCTTTGCTCTCTACTGTGACACTGTCTCCGTCTGTCTATCTCTTCTCCTTTACTTGGTCCGCACGGCTTAGCGTTCAAACTTCAAAGTTTACACTATCTCCATCTGTCTATCCCCCCTGCAATTTGGAGCTCTCAGTTCACTGGATAAAAAACAGAGCTAAAGGTTGAGTCCGAGCAGTGGCACTGAAATATCATTTTTTAGTTAACAATTTTTTGGTTGGGTAATAGTATATATAATCGCAAAGTATGTAAGTGTGTAAAGTCGTTTTAAAAAATAATAAGGTTTATTATTAAAAAATAATTTTTTTTCATATAAATTTTATATTTATTCATTTTTCTTTAAAATATTGTACAACTTTTGCACACTCAACGATTGTAAATATCATTTCTTTTTTCAGTTATATGAGATAAAAAAAAATTGTAAATAGTTATAAAATAATTTAGAATTAAAATTTTTATTGAATTTTAAAAAGTAAGAGAGAAAAAATTGAATAAAAATATTATAAAGTTAAAATATTGTTAGAATATATTTTTTAAAATTATTATTTTTTATTTTAAAAAATTAAATTATTTTTTGTGTTTTATATAGATGTTTGGAAAAATTATAATGATTAGATGAAATAATATGAAAGTGAAATTGAAAAGTATTTGTATTTAAATAGTGTTAGATGTTGAAATGAGATGAGATGATATGAGACAAACTGCTTATCCAAATGCGGGCTAAATAAACTTGAAGTTCAACATATTTGTTAGGATTAATTACACTTTATCCCTTCGAACTTTCACTCAATTCACAATGTGCCTCCGAAACTAATAATTGCATCAAAATGGATCCACTTACTTTCAAAACTTACCAATGTGCCCCTTTTGTCCACCAACAACGTTAAATTTAACGGAAACTGCCTCCATATGCTGCTCATGTGTATAACATTTACTATAAAAATATAATTTTCATCTAATTTATTATCATTAATTGATAACATATATTATTTTATATTTTATATGGTCAATGATAAATAAATTAGATAAAAATTACATGTTTACAGTGAATGTTATGTACATGTACATCACATGAAAGCAGTTTCCGTTAGATTTAACGCCGGTGGTAGCCGGAAGGGGCACATTGGTAAGTTTTGAACGTGAGTAGATCTACTTTGATGCAATTATTACTTTTAGAAACACATTGTGAATTGAGTAAAAATTCAAAGGAATAAAATGTAATTACCCCTATTTGTTAGAAGTGTCTACTGTCTATTAGGCAAATGATATAACATTCTTATTTTCTCACGTCGATTTTGATTCTTGAACATTATTTTTATTTTCTTGAAGATCATGGTAGTTTTGATATATAGATTGTTGAAAATTATGAAAAAAAAAAGTATTTAAAAATAAAAGAAAATGCATTGAAAAGGTAGGTAAAAAATTTTAAAAATAATATTTTATTATTATAGACTTAGAAATGGCTAATTCAATATGAAGTCTAAGTTTTGAGTGATTAGTCAAAAGCTAAAAATTGACACATTAGCCAAACTTTACCTAAATCAATGCTAGTACTTTTAGACAGAGATTTTATAAATTCAAGTGATTAGATTTAATGTATTCAATTGATAGCAAAATAGTTATTTTATAATTTAATATATTATAACAAATTAAAGTAATGCACAAGACTTGCATACTCTACTCATTAAGATGGCATAAATTATTTCCCAAAAAATTATATCAATTTACTAACTTAATTTTATAACACCTTTTATAAAATAAATTATTTTAAAATTACTTTTCTATTCGTTATCTCACACATCAAACACCACAATTTTTTTTTTTTAATTTTCTTCTAAATTAATTAATTTTTTCTACTCATTATCTATATACCACACATTTGATAAATGAAAAAAATTTAAAAAATCATGTGTTGTGTATGGTGTAGAAATGATGAGTAAAAATCTTCTTTTTAAAAAGAGATTGCTAGTAGCAATTTTGATTTGTTTCGGGCCAATTCATAAATTTATTATTAGAAAAATATGTTTTTCAATTTAAAAATTTAAATAATACTTTAATAAATTAGTGTTTAGGTAAAAAGAATATATAATTCAAATCAGCAAGAGATGCTAATTGGTTAAGAGAACTCTTAGTGGCTCTTGTATAATACATTTTTCTTTAAAATATTAAGAAAGACGATCAAAAGTCTATCATCTATTCTATTTCTATTTTACATTCAACTATAGTAAATCCTCTACATGTAGAGGTTGTTGTTTATTCCTCTAAACAATTTTTTTATTATTTCTCTTTCATTTTTATCTTATTTTCATTTTAACCCTTTTCTCACTTTTGCACATGCCCCATTCTCTTATCTCTCATCTACTTTCTAGCATAACACTCCGTTTATAGTCTCTTCGACTTTTATACATGCAGAAATTTTGATATTATTAATAATAAGGACATGTATATTTTTTTATTGTTTTACTCTTTTTTTAAGTAATTTAAAATATTAAATTATACATAAAGAAATATTGTAAATATCAAAATATATAATATATAGAGAAATATTTGAAATATATGATGTGTAGAGAATATAATATTTGAAATAAATAAAAAATATTAAAAAATATAATATTTAAATGATATAAAGAAAAAATAAATAAATTGATGTATGACGTATTGTAAAAATCAATATATAAAATAGAAAATATAAGTTTTAATAATTTATTTTAAAAGATAGGATAAAAAAATCATTGGAAGTGCTCTTATACTTATGTCTTTAATGTATTTATGTCCAACTTTTAATATTAGTTTCTAACTAATAAAAATAAGAAAATTTCATTTATAAATCTGAGAATACACTATTTTAAGTGCAATTCCAATAAAAATTAGATGGATGAGCGAAAGACATGTGTCCAAGATCATCAAATTTAGGGCGGGTTTGAATACACATTCAGATAAGATGAGATGAGATATTTTGTTGAAAGTTAAATAAAATATTATTAAATATAATTTTTCAGTATTATTTTTATTTTAAAATTTAAAAAAATTGAATTGTTTATTATATTTTTTTATATAAATTTAAAACAATTAAAATAATGAAATGAGATGAGTTGAGTTGAGATGTTTTATGAGTAATGTTACTCATCATTCTAATTTTTATTATCCTTCTATCATTCTATGATATGATATTAGATGATTGAAAATTATTTATTATATTTTATTTATAAATCTATCATTTAATACCACATCATAAAATAATAAAAAGATAAAAAATAATAATAAATAAATTATTTCCATATTTTATATATCCAAACTTACTCTTAAAGATATTGTGTTTCGAAGGATCGGTCCTACTTTCAATGCAATGACACGTGTATGTACCAAACTAAACGCCTCGTTAAAAAGTCTTCCCCGAAAAAAAAACAAAAAAAAAAATCTTCCCTGAAAACAACAAAAGATTGACAGGTCGCGTGTTAATAATTCCCTTCGTAGAAACTTAAATCGGAGCATTGGTTGTCAGAGACCTGTATCAATTGCGGCGGTCAATTTGTTTTTTCTTTTTCTTTTTAAGAAATAATAAAATAAAATAAAATTGCCTTGACAGTAGCAGACCCGAATTTAGAACCGACTGGATCCGAAATTAGCAAATTCCAACTAAACTTAAAACGTCACCTGATTCTGATTGCTGTGACTCACTGTCAGCTCTGATCCCATCCGAAAATGTTAATATTTCGTGCTCATACTTTTTGATATTTTTTTATCTGAAATCATTTTCTTCAGTGATGGAGTGTCTCATGTGGAAAAATTTAAAGCAACACTAATATATTTTATTGCCTCCGTGTCGAGACTAGAGAGAATCATGCATAAGAGATCATATTTTTGTACTAAAATCAACACCTACTCTAGGCTGGAAAGGGGTGCCTACTAAAGATGTCACTTTATTACGTTAATTATCAATTATTATTTATTTTTATAAGTGGTTAATTTTAAAAAGTGTTATTCGATTATAAAAAGAGAGAAATTCTATTAATTAATTATTATTTATTTTTATACTTTATATTTATATTTTTTATTTTTATTAAAATTATAAATAGTAACTGATGAAAAAAAAATTTCATAAAAAAAATCTCAATGGTCACGTTCCAACCAATATTGATGAAAATGCATAGTCTAAACCGAAGATTGTAACCAAGTTATAACAAAGAATATCTGCATCCTGCGTAGTTAAACTTTATGCAATCAAGTCATGAACAACAATTCATTGAAATAAATTAAGGTTTTATATGTCAGCCATGGGCAAAAAATCCGTGTCCAAGAAAACACTCCTCCAGAACCTCTTCTCTCCTATCAAATTCCTCAGTTTTCAATTGGCCAAGTACTCAGCTTGTTTCAGCTTTCTTTCACTATTTTAAATTTTCTTTTTCTAAGGTGTTTTTTGTTGTTCAAAACTACACCTCTATAGACCCATCACCACTGCATGACCATCTACTTGTGTTCTCTCTTCGTCTTCTTTTCAATGTAGCACACCCTGTCCTCGAGTACTGCGTGCATTGGCCATGTACGGCGCCAATATACATGGATCTCGCACGCCCCACTCTCCTACCCCGAAAATTCCAAACCCCTAGCCCTCACCACACACATGCATGCTAACCAACCATCCTCTTGGCCTCTCCGTCGCCAACCTATCCCCGCTCTCGCCAATTGGGATGTTCTCACCATGTGCTGCCACAATGTCTGTTTCAAACTAAACAAGAGGTCCTTAGATTATTTCTCATACACCCATTATCGTGTGAGAGAAATGGGGCCCGCCTTGTGAATGAAAGTTATCGTTTTTTCCTATACTTTTATGGCGAGTTAAGGTCTTGATCAGCATGTGGAGACCAAAATTAATGGGGCCCTTGCATGCATGGATGCTAGATCAGAATAAATCTTAGTGAAAATGCAATATTCCATATATACCATCTATATATAAAAATACAATATTATTAATATATATATATATGTGGAATCCATACCATCTAGGAGGCCCAAAACTAATGTTATATATATATATATATATATATGTTTCCTTAGCTTGCAATTATTCATGAAGATTAATGTTGACTCTGGAAGACCTCAAACCAGCACAACGACCCACCAGATGATCATGTGAGCAGAAGATATTCGAAGAGTCTATAAAGAAGTAAAAGCAGTGTGAACTGTTGGAATTTGGATCCACCTTCTTTGTTGGGTCGGAGCAATATCAAATTAACGTCAACTTTTGTCAGTAAGTAAAAATTAGACCGATCAAACGACAGCAAAAAATTTCAAATGAAGTCGGAGGAAACTTCCTATATCCCTCTATAAAAATTAGCTTTTATTAGCAACTAGAAGAAAGAAAACCAGAGCTCGGAAGTCATGTATGCTTGAGAGTTTAAACAGAACTAAAGGTCTAATTAATTTAATTAGTAGATAAATCCATACTGAAACGGGCCACAACCCAATAATATTAATATGTCACTTTCCAAGTCTGTAGGTCCAACCTTACCTATGATGGCACCAAAAGTAAAACCCCCACATGGCTCTTGAGGGACCCCTCGCGCACTAACTACTCTTTAGAATCTTCTAATTCTAGTTCTTTACTAGTTTAGCCGCCAAGAGTCAACTTTTTTCTCGTAGATGGCTAATGTCCACCGATTAAGCGTTTTCAGGCGGCAGATTTCATGCAGGCCACCATTATCAGAAAAATATGTAATTCTCGCATAAAATATGTAATTATGCTCTCAGCATCATGACTTTGGATTGAAAAACCTTAAGATTGATGATCGATTTGGAGTATGTTTTATTCAATGTCCTGTGAGCCTAACTCAAATGCAACAGATCCATCATAAACTACTGATAAACATTAACAATATTACCACCAAATCATAACAACTACAACCAAAACACAAACTACCACCACTTACAAAAGGAAGATGGTTTCTGTCTTTTGTTCTGTTCTTTCCTACAACAGAAGAACTGAGAACCTACCCATAAATCCGAATCACAAATAAAGCTTGATGGGATTATGGGCCGACAGAAAGTCCCTAAAAATCTGAGTCCTGCGGCTCATACCAATCAATTCATAGCATAATCTTTTATTCTCACATCTCCAAACCACACAAAATACTACCTAAACATATACCCTAGAACACCATAGAAGAAGCTTTATTCTGTATGTAAAAGGACAGAAATAAATAGCTTCTCCAAGATAATAAATACCAAGTGAAGGATGAAAACGCCATTGACAAAGCTCAATTCAGAGAATTGAGAGAAGATGGTTTTATAGCACTGCTTTCTAGGAGATATCAGAATTCAGATCAGAGTTGTAGGCACTTGAGGGTGGGGTTGAAGAGGCAGAGTTTCCCCCACTTCTGTGCTCTCCTCTGATTTTTTCCAATGCTTCTCCCACCTTTGAGGCTGTGGATACAACTTTCTTGGCAATGCTACCAAAAATCTGAGCTTTGATCTGGCCTCTCCTCGGGGGAAAGCTTCGAATTTTCTTCTTCTCGGTGTTGTGGGAAGCGGCTGCCATAGATTAAAGGCGTAAAAGCCTGCAAAATTAAAAGCAGGGTACGAACAGAGCAAGAAAAGCAAGAGAAAGAAAGTAAAAGCCGGAGTCTTGATTACAGAATATAAAGAACAAGCGAGGAGGAAATGTTTGTTTGAACAGAATGATATGAGAGAGGAGGTAGACAGAATGCTGTTAGTTAATGTGTTAAACAGCTTTACATTGAGGATGTGAAGTAGAGTTTAAGGGCACAAAGCTGATTTTTGTAGGCCCCCCCCCCCCGGCGGTATAAAATATCAAGTTTTAAATCCTGCCTTCTGATCTACAATCAATGCACCAAATCCGGCTTGCAGCCTTTAATTCAGGAGTCAAGATGGGGTTGCCCCATGCATCAACTTTTATGGGAGCCCGGAAGAGTGAGAACGTTTGGAGTTGTGATTCCATCGGTCTCACGCTTTCACACTCACACCTGAGACACGGGTCCTCTCGTTGATTGAGCAGAGTAATTGTTCGGTAATTTGGAGTAGAAATACGTGGTGCTCATATTTTATAGTACATATTTAAAATTGATATTTATATAATAAATTTTAATTACAAAGCATATTGTATTAATAAAGGAGTATTATATCATCTATTTTTAAAAAATATCTAATAATTTTCCATTAAAGTAAATATCGTAAGAGAAGTATTACAACCACAAAAAGAATTTACAAACTAACATAATTTTATATGAGAAGTTAGATCTACTTTATGATAAAAGTAGTTGTATAATCTAACGTACCACACGTCAATTAATGGATTTACTTTTATGAAATTTTTTTGTAACTAAAATATTTCTCATGTTGCATAAAGAGGAAGTGAACTGATGTTTCCATTGCATACGTAGAAGAAATGGAGTTTGATGTTTTGATCATGAGATCAGAAGAAGATGGTTTCAAAGAGTAAGCAAGTGGAAATCATCTGCTGCAATGTTCAGGTTTAGGAGTTGGATTCAGCAGATAAGCATAGAAAAGGTAGACTATAATATTCAAGTTTTCTTCTTCTCTGTTGCCAACCACATGCATATATTTTGTATGGTTTTTCCAGATTTTTAGGCCACTTACTGAATTATCAGCATTAAAATTTGGGTGCTGCTAGTGTGTCATTCAGCTTTGATTGGCGTGTCCACTATTGTAAATTTTAATTTTTTTTCTTTTTTACAATTTTTAAAAATCTATAAATATTTTTAAAAAATAAAAAAATATACAAATACCCTAAAAGACGAAAAAAAAAGTTACTTTCTTAACTATTAAACAAAAAATATTAACTACATAATCAGTCAAAATGAAGGGATAAACTCGTGGGCATATTATCATTTTCTTTAAAATTTTACCATAGTACAGTAGTAGTATAGTTGATTTAGTTGTAGAAACAGATAATTCACTGCTGGTTGTTAATTGATTTCATAAGAAGAGCAATCCTACTTGATAATACTTTGATCTATGAGAAGACATTTTACAGCTACATATAATATAGAGAAACAGATTGTCTTGTTGATGGGCTTGAAAACTGTGGAGCAGCAGGACATGAGGTTTCTCACTCATCTCTGCTTTGGGTACAATTGCTTTAAATATGAAGTTGGGAATTAAAGTTTCTTTTTACAAGAGTTTGGCTTTTGCTTTTAGTAAACCCAAATTGATCTGTACTTGTAAAAAGTATTTTTTCGAGGATTTATAAAATGAATTAGGGTATTGTTACAAAAAAATAGTTGCGCGTGAATGGTAAATGATACGTTGTATACTCATGCAGGTACACATGACCATTGTGCATTTAAAGCCAGTGCAACTACTGCTAATATCTTAACAAAACTGCTAAGTACAACCGGCCTGCGTAAACGTCGGGTAACCGGCTGGCCTACGTGGAAGAGAAAAAGAAAAATGAATGCAAAAATAGAGAAAGCAAAGAAAGGAAAAGGGAAAGAAGGAAGCGAGAAATAAAGTAAAAAGCTGATATTTTCTTCTTCCAGCAGCAAACTAGATCACAATCAAAATTCATGGTATATTGAGGCATTTTTCTACCAAGAAAAAGAAAAAAAAAAAACCCATCTCTTAGACTTCATCATTAACATATTTCTCTCAAATTCATTTCAGACTTTTGCCAAACAGTGAAAGAGACGTAAAAAATTAATACAATTGTTGAAGAGATTACCAGAAAAGACATTGTTGGAGAGAGAATTTTTTAGAAAAGTAAAGAGATTGAGATTCTTAGTCAACCTGCAGAAAGGAGGTTGGTAAAAACTAAAAAGGGGCTTGAACTTGAATCAACAAAGAAACAGGAGATTTAAGAGGTAGAGAAAGTAGAAGAAAAGGAAATGGAAAAATAAAAGACCACCAAGGATGAATCTGGTTGAGTAGAACATAAAATTCCTAAAGAACCACACGATCTGATGTCACATACAGATGTTCAAGAGTCAACAAAATCCAAAGCTAATCAAGAAGAACCATTTGGACTCAACCGTGAAACTTCAATCATGGTCCACTGGTTCTAAGTTGGAGAGCATCTTAACCGAACCTCTGTTCAAGTGTTCCTCTTGGACTTTTGTTACAGAAATTACAGAGCACAGCAAGCGACCTCCGTGGTCTGTACAGTAGGGGCAACCGCCCTCTCCACCAAAGCCAGTTCCCCCTTTTTTGGTTTATTTCCATTCTTTCTAAAAGAAGTTTCTGTCCCCATCCTTCAAAATATTGATGTATGGAATCACTTAGTGAAACTTATTTTATGGCAGTGCTGCATAAGATGAATCTTCGACTAAAAAAAAAAAAGGCATAGGAAGAACAGCTATGGCGGCAATAGTGTCTCCTTCGGCCAAGCCCAATGGCTGGGCACTTGACTCCGAGCAACACAAGGCCGAGCTTCACCAACTACAACAGAACGAAAACCAACCCATCTCAGAATTCCAACCAGACTCTCACCGATTTTCCATCCCTGTCTGCCGCGATCACCTCCAAGTCGAAAAAGAAGAAGAGCTAGATCATCTCCCTCGCTGAGCTCACAACCAAGAAGGAGTTGCTCTAAGTGGCGATGTGAAGTGGTCTTCAATAATGGCTTCATGGGTTTGTAGAGATAACCAAGGGTGGAGAAGATGAAGAGAAGGGGTTGGCTTCGTGGAGAAGACGTTGGGCAACGGTGCGTTTTGAGACATCAAATAAAACGTCCCGTTTCATCTCCACATGGGCAACGGTTGCCCAAGGTTTCCCAAGGGCGGTTGTATTTAGTATTTTTCATATCTGAATCAAACTGCGAGGAATGTTATATACAGTTATATAGTGTGCAAGTGTCGAATAATTCTTTTGAAAAAGAATGGATTTTATTATTAAAAAATTAATTTTTTTTCATGTAAATTTTATATTTAGTCACTTTTTTTTAAATGAATTATACAACGCTTACATATTGTAAATATCATTTCTTGCACTATTAAAGCAATAAAAAACATCAAAATTATGAGATACTTTTTACATCATTTTATTATTATTATTATTATTATTATTATTATTATTTAACAAACTGGTTGAGTTGAGAGGCTATCATTATTGAATATTAATTAGCTTCAAGTCCATCGATGGCTGTACAAATAAAAACAGTCAAATACGACAAATGAGAAAGACATGGAATTCTCGTACATATGTAAAAGTGCTGGTCATGAGTAATGTAATAATCCTAAGGAAAGTTGTAATCATATATGGATTCAGAATTATATAAAATTGTAGTCCCTTCAAAGGAAATTACATATTCATCTACGTACGTACACAATTAGAGTATTAATACATGTTCGTGAGAATTACTCGGCCCTAAAAAATTGGATTTTTTTAGTAGATTTTACTTTTGTTTTAAACGACTTACTTACACATGATAATAATCCTAATTAATAAGATTGTTGACGTCGTGTTTTGCGAACCTAGATAACTCTACGCAAGCAATGCGACGATGTGAATTATTTGGAGCCTCCAGAGTTCCGGTGCGACTGTATGGTAGCGGTTTGTACGTCCATGGTGGTGGATGGAAAATAAGTGCAGGGAAAGAAAAAAGAAATGGACACCAAGATTTACGTGGTTCGGCAATATGCCTACGTCCACGGGGGCTTGGGGAGGGAAGTCTCCACTATAATATATCTGTTTACATTCACTCATAAATCCTCATATCTCACTGTATAGAGAATGTTGGAGCTCTTCCTATCCGTATCCATCGATTCCCTCTTGATCCGTATCCAAAAAATCCTCCTCTTTATGTTGTCTGGGTCTCTCCCTTTATATGTTTGCTTGACCATTTATTGCACATGTCAGCCTGTCATAAGATGGCAGGTCTCCCTTGAGTGAACACTTATCCTTCTTCCTCTGACCCTCTGACATATACAACCCTTATATCTCTCTGGTCTCCCTCTTGCCTCTTCCTTGTCCCCCCTCTTTTTTGTCCCTAGTGATGGCTTTGGTGGGCTGGGTCCCATTCATGGGTTATGAGCATTTTTCCCATTCACAGAACCCCGCTAATTTTTAGCACACTTGTGAGCTGAAAATTGTAAAAAATTTTCTTTATGAGAATCTTTTACTTGGGCAGGTACATTGAAGGTGAACGGATTTGCTAACTGATATCCAGTGTTTTAACTAGTACGCATATGCTGCGAGCTTGGAGCTCGAATGTGTCAAGAGATGGACTTGACTGCTTAAAGTGCGGGCGTGGAGCTCGAATGGAGCAATAGATGAACTCGACTACATAAAGCGCGAGCTAAAGTTCGAATGGTGTGGGAGATGGAATCGACCTCGTAAAGCGCGAGCGCAGAGCTCAAATGGAGCGGGAGACGAACTCGACCACATAAAGTGCAAACACGAAGCTCAAATAGTGCAGGAGATGAACTCGACCGCGTAAAGCGCGAGCTCGGAGCTCGAATGGAGCGGGAGATAGAACCGATAGCGTAAAGCGATAGCGTGGAGCTCGAATGGTGCGGGAGATGGAATCGACCGCATAAAGCAGGAGAGTGGAGCTCGAATGGTGCGGGAGATGGGCTCGACCGCTTAAAGCGGGTGCGCAGAGCTCGAATGGTGCGGGAGATGGACTCAACTGCGTAAGTGCAAGAGCAGAGCTCGGAGATGGACTCGACTGCGTTAGTGCGAGCATGGTGCTCGTGAGATTCTAGTGACTTAGTTCTGTTGATGGAGGTTTTGCTGATGGAGATTCTATCACTGCCTATTTTGTTTGATGGAGATTTCGCTGATGGAGATTCTATCACTGCCAATGCATTGCAGACAACAACTTTGCACGAAGCTCAGCAAGTCATTGGGACTTGCATTGTGAATAACTGTTAGCAGGTCAGAGCTCATGGCTCTATTCCTGTACTTTATACTTCGTGAATTGACACTTATAGGTTGGCAGAGCCCAAGGGCCCTGCTCGCTCACCAACGCATCGTTTTCACATCCTTACACGAAACTCGGCAAGTCATTGAGATTGCATTGACAATAGTTGTTAGTAGGTCAGAGCTCATGGCTCGGTTCTTGTGCTTTATACTTCGTGGATTGACACTTATAGGTTGGCAGAGCCCGAGGGCCCTGCTCCCTCACCAACGCATTGTTTTCGCATCCTTGCACGAAGCTCAGCAAGTCATTCAAATTGCATTGAGAATAGCTATTAGCAGGTTAGAGCTCATGGCTCGATTCCTATACTTTATACTTCGTGGATTAACACTTATAGGTTGGCAGTGCCCAAGGGGGCCCTGATCCCTCACCAACACATCGTTTCGCATCCTTGCACGAAACTCGGCAAGTCATTGAGACTGTGTTGAGAATAGATGTTAGCAGGTCAGAGCTCATGGCTCAGTTCCTGTGCTTTACACTTCATGGTAGATCTAGAGATCGGGCTTGTTTCTGGTAGCTCGGGCGGTTCTTGACCTTTCACTCCCGGCAGTTCATTCCAATGATGGAAATAACTTTGTTAGTAGAAATAGAATTCACATGAACTTTGAGAATAACAAATCTAGAGTTGTTGTTTAGTCAGGGAGAGTCCGTGATTGCCTACGCAGCAGTGCAGAGCAGAATAGCGCAATAGAGCAGAGCAGAATAGCAGAGCCGAGCAGGATAGCCAAGTCGAGCGGGAAAACCGAACCGAGCATAACAAAATAGCGCAGCAGAGTAGAGCAAAAAAACTAAATCTTGCAAAAAAACCAAACCTCGCAGGAAAGCCGAACCGAGTAGAAAAATTGATCCGCGCACAAAATTTGAACCCAACAGAAAAACTGCGCCGAGCAGAACATAATGGCACAACGTGGCGTAAGTGTGCCCTGTCCGAGCCCAACCATGGTGTTTTAGTCTCATGCAAATTGTGTTGCCTTTGTGCAATGATGTGAATGCTCATGGTGATTTCCGAGTAATAGTTTTCCATGAGGGTGAGTTTGAGCAGGTCGTCTAGTGACCTCCGAGTTGAAGGATCCGTGCATGTAGTTGCCGAACTGAGTAGTTCATGCATATGGTTACCTCGGTGTGTGTAGTTTTACCGAGCTGATGAACCCGTGTAGGTATTTCGGGCAAGTAGGTATTCGTGCATGTATTCCGGGCAGGTGGGTCTTCTTGCATGTATTTTACCAAACTAAGGGACCTTGTGCGTGTTATTCCTGAGTTGAATGATCCGTGCATATATTTACCAAGCTGGGGGAGTCCACGCATGTAGTTGCCGAAATGAGTAGTTCGTGCATGTTGTTGCCGAACTGAGCAGTTTGTGCATATGGTTACCTTGAGTTGGGGGACCCGTGCATAGGGTTTGCCGAACTGAGTTTCATGCTAGTTTTGTTGCCTCCGTGCATTTATTTGCCAAACTAAGTAGTTTGTGCGTGTTGTTGCCGAACTGAGTAGTTTGTGCATGTTGTTGCCGAACTGAGTAGTACCCGTGCGTATTGTTTCCGAGCTACTGACTTCCGAGCAGGTGGTTTCAGAGCTAGAGATCGAGCTTGGTTCAGTAACAAGTGGAGATCGAGCTTGGACATAGTACCACCGTAGAGCTCCCGTGTACGCAGCGGGATAGACAATGGCCCCTCTCAACTGTTCTCGTATCGGCTGAAGCAAAAAGCATCGGCAGTTCACGTAGTGACCACTGGCGAGACAACCATGCCCATGATTGGATGCTAAGTGTTTTTTTTTTTTTGGGTGCATGGCACCGTGTGCCTAGGTCATGGCGAATGGCCACTGCGGGCCAGCCATGGGCATTGGAGACAACACCAGGGAGGTCAAACGTTGTCGACGGACCACGAGGACCTCCTCCAGTATCTCTTCTATCTGCAACACGACTGTGCCGTGCCTCAGTTTTTTTGCATTACGGGACGTGGTTCGTGCGGAACCACGCCAGAGGGAGTGGGCAGTCATTGACCGACCCAGAGGAGATAGATGGTGCCAACACACCTCATGATGGGCGTCGGGCCCCCTCTCTTGCTGTGTCATGGCTAGGCCACGCCATGGTCTCCGTGTGCACGAGAAGTACTTCTTAGACCCCCTGGTGGGGGCCACGTCTCTGGAGATAGAGACCATCGGCGCTCCAGGTGGTGACCGCCGATTGGTGACTGGGATCTCGGTGTGGCGCCGCAAGCTCTGGGCACACGAGAGGCTGTGCCCCGTGCACTCGTACAGTGCACGGTGGAGTTGCTGTGTGGAGCAACCGGCTAGGCCCCTAGCGACGAGGGCTATCCGGCTGGAAATAGAAACCTCCGACGGCTTTTGTAGTGGCCGCTGAAAGGTCAACTGGGCTCACGGCTAGCATCTTATGCAAAACTTGTACGTCTTTAATATATATGATCCAACTAGCTAGATATCACAATGCATGAACAACATTGAGTTTCAAAAGCTAGCTGTGTCGCCATCTCTGCCAAATATCCATGGGGTTCAAAACTCCAACAAGTGTTTCAGCTCCAATGGCAAAGTCCACGCCTGCCTTGAGGGTTGGATGTATATGAATACCAGATAAACCTAACTGATCATGATGTCCTTTTTGCCGCGAAAGCAACATCAATATTACAACTTATCGGATCCTCAAGAATTTTAAAAGCATATCTTTATTTATGATGATATTGTTGGGAATAGTTTGGATAATGAATGCCATGTCTGTAAATGTTTTATAAATTAGAGAATATATAAAATACTTAGAATAAATTAGAAAAAGAAAATTCGGTGTTGAGGCACATTGTAATGGATGTAGTGTAAATTGTGTTGCCTCCAAATTTAAACATGCAGTAAGCTTTTTTACAGTCTACTTCTAAGATACAACATCAGTTCCCATTAATCTTCATGTCAGTGCACACAAAAAGAGATCATCGAATCCGATATAAAATAGCCAAAGCCCAAAGAAAGAAAGACAACAGAATGAGGAAGTATTTCTCTAATTTTTTTAGAGAATTTGAAATGAATAAATTTTTGGGTGGAATTCCCTATTTATAAAGAATGAAATGACACTTGTGAAAAGTTACAACTTATATAAATGAAATGGTACTTGTGAAAAGTCATAACTTATATAAATAAAAGGGTATTTGTGAAAAGTTACAACTTATATAAATGAAATGGTACTTATGAAAAGTCATAACTTATATAAATAAAAGGGTATTTGTGAAAAGTCACAATTAAAATGAATAAGCACATGTGAGAAGTCACAACTTCTCAAATATTAGAGAATATATTGAAAATATTTCTAATTCACCAAAGAGCACAACCCTTTGTTTGGTTGGCAAGCAGTTAAGGCTCCTATTCTCAAGAGGCATATATTGGTTCAAGTCACCATGACATATTTTCATTTAAATCTTAACAACCGAACAGATACATTGAACAATAGCAATGGTTCACATTAATGTTTTACTTAACATTAAATATTTTAATCATTGTTAAGTGAACAGATATTACAACCACCATCCATGCAGTCAACCATTACAGAATTAATATCAGTAAGCTAGCAGGCGTTTTTGCTGGGAAATCTTCAATATGGTAGGCTTAAAGTTAGAACTGATCTTTTTCAACTTATTTTCTGGCCTGCACGCATATAATTATGCGAGGTTAGATGTATATTACCATTCAATCCTTGAGATCTCATGCCTAATCCTTATGATTTTTGTTGATATTTTCAGATATATCTATGAGGCTAAGAACGCTTGGAATATCTACGATTAATCTTTGGTTGCAATTAGCATTCATGCATACACACAGATCAATCACATTTTTTTCCGATCGAAACAGGAAATTAACAATTCTTGATCAAAGGGAACATTTTCTCTAAGATTGATCAAGAGACTTCATTTGGTTATACAGTTCATATGAGATGAGATTAGATGTTTTATTGAAAATTGAATAAAATATTATTATAATATAATTTTTAATATTATTATTGTTTTGAAATTTGAAAAAATTGAATTATTTATTATTTTTTGTGAGAGTTTAAGAAAATTGTAATGATGAAATGAGATGAGATGAGTTTGTGTATCCAAACCGAGCCTAAAGTTGTTGTCCGAACTTGAGAGTCTCGACTAAAAAAAAATATATATGTACATGAAATGGATTACAAAATATTTACTATTGTTCGTGTAAATCTTTTAAACACATTAAATCATTATACATAGAGAAAGAGAGAGAGAGAGAGAGAGAGAGATTATCATTTTATACATTTATAGTCTCTTAGATTCTCAAAAAATCGAATAGGTACTTGGAGACATCTTGGTCCAATCTTAAATATCGATAATGAAGTGGCATCCCCATCCCATGTTTTTTTTTTTTATCGATGGAAATAGTTTCATTTCATTAATAAACCGAATTCTGCACGTTACTTGACACAAGCAGGTGAAACCAATATTCAAATGTCATCGTGTGTGTATATTTGGGTGCTGCTTCTATGCGCAAATTCCACTTTTTTTTTTAAACATTTTTTAAATATCTTTAAATATTTTTTAAAAAAAATATCAATACACTAATAGTCACTTTCTTAACTATTAAATAAAAAAATTAAAATAAATAAAATAAAATGCATGAATGGCCAAATTAAAGGGATAAATTCAGACTGCTCAAGAAACAACCTTTTACACTACCTAGAAGAACCCATCTCTTGAATTCTTTGAGACTCTCCATCTTCACCATGCAAACATTTCCTTGGGACATCAGGAGAAGAATGGAATTGGCTGCTTCGAGGAAGCAGGTCCTCCAAAGTCAAATCTCGAACAAGACGAAATATTAGGTAGATAATCTCTTGATTTATCATTTCAAAACTGAGGGCTCCTTATAGAGATAGCCAAGCCAAGAGCTTTACATAGAAATTATTTGACCTTTATTACATTAATGACTTAAATCCCACCATTTATGACATTATTTGCTCATATTATAGTTTGATCTTATTCTATAACTATTCACGGATTGATTACATAACACTAGCAGCCGCCCTGTTGACACAAAACTTGACCAAACTCTTGATCATCTTCTGGAATCCTAAAACGCTCAAAGTGAGAGTGTAAATACATTTCTTTAGAAGAACCTGCATTTCATTTGAAGCAATGACGACAGTTTTCGCAGCCTTGCCCCGTCAATGTCACTTCTGTTCAATGCTTCATTTGCAGAAATTACATTGTATTGTCCTTGCTTGGCCTGGCAAAACCACTTGAAACCCCTGCATGCAGATTGAAGTTTATAGTCTCAATTGTTATAAACATTATTATATGAGAAACAATGGAAGACAGATGAGAAAGGATGAAAAAAGGGCCCCAGATTTCATTGTATTGCAAAATCGAAGAAGTTGTACCAGAAAGAAGAGAAAGGATACATGTTTGATGAAACAATGGTGCAATTTTTGTAAGCAGCTGCGCTGATCCTAATCTTTCTATGTCCAAAACCAAGTCCCACATCGATGAGAAGCAAGAAAACTCCGTACTTTATAAGACCACAAAGAGGTTGTGATGTTCGCCGGGCTTGGCAACGCGAGCCTGTTACCCATGTGGGGGCTTCAAAGTGATGGGACGCTGGCATATTCCATCCAGGTCGGGCTCTCAGATGGCATATACTGGCCCGCCCGCTCCAAGTCAAGAGATGAGGCATGTGATCTGGGCGAAGGCCCTCGGGTCACGTGATTTCTAGAGGTTGGGGGCAAAGCGTGAGGCTGGTTTCACAGAGCAGCGACAACCCCCCGCTCCTGACGGTGGAGGGATAGCGGGTCAGTGCCTCTGTGACCCAATAAAGGACCCGGTGGATTTGACCTGGCTGGACCATCAGTTTTTTGTACGAGCTCTGGTATCCTTCCAGTTGCAAACTATTTCTCTGTTTCTCTCATTGTGTAGATCTTTTTTCTTCCCACTATCTAAATTAGATGATCTTCAACTGCTATCAAGCAATTAGCTGATGCAAATGGAGAGTTTTTCTTTTGGTTATCAAATGTTGAATTGTTTACTTTATGTCTGGTGCTGTCTTATGATCTTCCTTTCTCCTAGAAACAGACATTTATTTAATAATTAATCAAAAAGACTACTGAAATGGGTCAGTGGATCGTCTGTTGTCTAAAGTCTTTTGTGGTTTGTTTTTTGAAGTAATATTGAGGCATGATATTTTTGGGCATGGATAATTTTGTTGGTTGGGATGAAACACGATGTAGAAATAGCTTCATAAAGTAGGTAGAAGATATAGTATGTGCTTGTAAGTAGTGCACACGTTGCATCTTACAGAATTTTGTTGGGTGCTTGGAGTGCTCTGCCTAGGGGCATGATTAACTATAACAGAATAGTTGTGGGAAATTGGGTACAGTTATGGTTTCAACCCTGAAGGTAATGAAAGCAAATCATCATAATTATTTATGGATTCCGTTTGTTAACATCATATAATATTGGCATACTAGCACTCATAACATGTCTTCTGCAGTTAATTGGTGCGTTGCATACAACTCTGAAGTCGGCTGTTGGTGAAAAAATTACCAAGTTGATAAGAGATGGTGCGGGTGGTTTTAGCTTACTAATATAGTTTTCAGATTTCATAGTCAGATTAAGCTTTCAATGCAAGGGGTACTTCCAGTTATTTCACATCATAATTGTTGTAAAACATATTCCATCCCATTGATTACCACTCTTTAATTTGTAACTACTGCTGTATTGTAAAATTGCTGCAACTACTTAAAACATTCTCCTATCAGA
This sequence comes from Juglans regia, assembly GCF_001411555.2. NCBI lineage: Eukaryota > Viridiplantae > Streptophyta > Magnoliopsida > Fagales > Juglandaceae > Juglans > Juglans regia. Next base: position 9,529,977 of record NC_049905.1, read on the forward strand.
TGCATGGGAATTAATACTATAACATATGATGGAATGGGGATAGGGTCTGAAAAAATGGCAGCGTATTAGGTCATCTTATAGTTTGTGTAGGCTGAGTTGTTGATGAAAAATATAATGATTTATGGTTTCATACTTGGTTTTTTGTGGTTAGTATGGCTTGGATAGCTTATGTTTGCGATGGCTGCTGATGTGTTATTTGAATGAGTATAACGTCTTTCTGTTAAAGAGTCAAAATGTATGGCAGTGTGTTTCATCCATACAAAAAGGGTGTATATATATATATATAGTTGATTGTTTATAGTAATAGATTGGGAATTAAAAGCTATGATCTAAGTTTATTACACTAACTCACCCTGCATATGTACTAGAGGGTTTTTCCATACAGGTCTGCCTATATTGCATGCTGCATGCATTGCTTCCTGTCTCACCCAGCCCTGCCAAGTTGGCCTTTTTGCTGCCCAATAGGTTTATACAAATCTGCCTTAATTCAGCAGTGTGGAAACTTATAAATGGCTTAAGTTTGTATTTTGTGTGAAATTTGCTAGTATAGATGGCTTAAGTTTGTATATTTTAAATTACTAAAAATCCTTGATCAGATTATGCTAGACAAAACTGATCAAGGTTTTTTAACAGTTGATGAATTAATGTTTGGTTTACTTGCATTATTTTTATTTTGGATCCAATTAATTGAGTAGATTTCCTCATATTGGAATGTTTATATCAAAGATATATGGTACTAGTTATTAAAAATGCATGGTGTTGAGTATAAATGGAGTTATTTGTGTTATTTAGGCTCAAGGTCCACTTTGAGCAGTAAGGTTAACAGGATGGTTACAAATCGAGAGTAATTAGGAAGGATCATAACAGGATGGCCGGCCATCCATATTAATCAAGCCGTAGCATGTAATTTATGTAGTACAGGAAATTTTTTATTTGCAGCGATTTATATCAATTTCGCTGCAGAAGATCCGTGTGTAGTCTACATATTGAAGCCAACTGCAATGTATCTTGACGATGAACAAAATCGTCAGTAATATACGTTATTTCCAGCTGCATCTCGAGAATTCTAGAAATAATCAAAAATCTTTGTGAATCAACACATGATTTGGAGAAACCTTTACCAGCGAAATCCTATATCGATGAAAAATAAAAAGCTTTTCCAGCAATTCCAAATGTATTTCTGCGAACTTATACGACGATACTACTCATCTATTTCGTCGGTTATTGTCATAGCTAAATAAACTCATCAATATTATCAGCGATTAATATATATTTGCAGCAATACAAAATCCTCAGTAATAATCATTTGCGACTTAAGCACCATAGACCATCAAGGGGAAGCATTATTTACGAAGTTTTAATGGTTGTGACTTAATTTGTAGCGCTGGTAATACTATTTTTGCATAAAAAAATGTACAATCGATGCTAATATTTTATTGCATCTAATTTTTGGCAACCATCGTGCAGTGACGCAAAAATCGTCGGTCAAGGTATTTGCAACAATTATATATATGTTGTTGCGGCAACTTTACTGCGCTGGTGAAAGTAGATTTCTAGTGAAAACAAAAACAAAAACAAAAGATTGGATTCTTTCAACTTGATGGGTACCTCTTGTTAAATTAAAATAAGTTATTATCTCATGATGATTGTCCCTAATTATTCTTTTTAATTAGATACAATCATAAAATATGTAAGTGATATCGCGGATTCAATTTGAAAAAAGTCAATAAATCTAATATTAACATTTTTAATGGTGATGACCACTTTTTTTCAAAATGAATACTCACCTTAAAACTAAACGTAGCATTACTCTACCTATAAATGAAAATACTCATATTTCTTTTACATGCATGCTTGCTAATTTTAGAAGCATTAAGAGCATTTTTGTCTTCTTATAGATATTTTCTTTTTTGATATTTAAATCTCAAAAATAATAATAATATTAGAAAAATAACTTGTTTGGGTTTCATATCATTTTTCTTTTTCTTTTTCTTTTTTTTTTAACTTTTTTCTTGATTGTGTTTGATGTGAATTTTAACTTTACAAGATGGTGTCCCAAAAGATTTTTTTTTTTTTTTTTTTCTTTTCTAGTAAATTAAGAAAACCATAGTCATTTTCATGGATGTCTTGTTCACATGTAAAATTGGAAAAAATCTAGACAACCTCTCAACCTCCACACATCACACATTTTTTAGTTTTTATTTTTTTTTCTTTCATCAAATATTTAATATATGAATAATGAATAGAAAAATTAAATTATTTTAAAAAAATAAACTCAAAAAAATTACAAAAACTATTAAAAAATTACAAAAAATATAATGTATGAAGGTTGAGGAAGTTTTGTAGCATTGCTCGTAAAATTGTTTAACGCAAGCCAGAATCATATGACCCCAAAGATACAATTTTATTTTGACATAGCAGTGATGCAATTCGTTCTTTTATTGGGAGGCTGCGCGCGCATATATATTATGAGTAATGATACACTAATAACTATTTGATAATTCATTTTATAATTAACCAATAAAGGAAGAATAATGCTAGTTGGTCATCTAAGACTTACCGCTCAATAATCATCTTGACATGGTGTTAGAGATATATGTCCTGATAAACCTCCTAACAAACCATCAGATGAGAATAAACTTAAGGAATACAAAACTGCATGTTCCGAGAAGTCTCCTAACAAACTATCAGATGAGGATAAGCTTAAGGAATACAAAATTGTTGCTGTTACTTAAACTTATCCTCTGTTATGTTCACTTATCCTTTGTTATTCAAATGTTAGTTACTTGACTTATCCATATGTTGTAATTCAAAACTTTGTAATCATCTATATATACATAATCAATACAAGATGCCTGGTATCGATTTTGAACAAGCTTTGCCTTTAACTTTTAACTCATGGCACCATGATGCAACATGGTTTATTACAAAAATAAAAATAAATAAAAAACACAAACAAAAAAAATAGAAAAAATCTAAGATTTCAACCTTCCTCTTTTTGTATTTTTTAATGCTCTTTGTTTTGAATACATTTTTTATTTTTTATTTATTTAATAAATCACGTGGTGCGGCATAAGTTATTAAAAAAATCACCAGGAAGCTTGCTCATAAGATAGAATATCCAAAATATGACATACTGCAAAGGTTTGAATTTTCTTAAATAGAGCAAGATTTACATGCCTCAGTGTTTCGTTTAAATTTTTCATTTCATTGTAATTTTTCATTTTATTATTGGTACTTCAGACCCCGAGCTCCCCATTCTCCTCTACACAGGAAAGAATCCGAGTGCTGCCAGCATGAAGTTGCTCAGGTCCACGAAACATGACATAAATAATGCCTTTTCATTTTGTCCTCTCATTTTGACAACTCATGTCTTTAAAATACATTTATTTAAAAGAATCCATGGGATCAATACATTTCTTTAGAAGAGAATCGTCACAAGGGAGAAGACCCTGCATTTCATCTGCAGCAATGACAACAGTATTCACAGCCCTGACTAACAGAAGTTGGACAGCAATTCTTAAGAGATTCCTTGACCCTTCAATGTCCCTTCTGTTCAATGCTTCATTTGCAGGAATTACACTGTGTTGCATCCTTGCTTGGCCAGGCAGCACCACTTCAAACCCCTGATGCAGATTGAAGTTTATAGTCTCAATTGTTATAAACATTATTATATGAGAAACAATGGAAGACAGATGAGAAAGGATGAAAAAAGGGCCCCAGATTTCATTGTATTGCAAAATCGAAGAAGTTGTACCTGAAAGAAGAGAAAGGATACATGTTTGATGAAACAACGGTGCTATTTTGTAAGCAGTTGCGTTGATCCTAATCTTTCTATGTCCAAAACAGTCCCACATCGATGAGAAGCAAGAAAACTCCGTACTTTAAAACACCACAAAGAGGTTGTGATGATTGCCGGGCTTGGCAACGCGAGCCTGTAACCCGTGTGGGGGCTTCAAAGTGATGGGACGCTGGCATATTCCATCCAGGTCGGGCTCCCAGATGGCTTATACTGTCCCGCCCGCTCCAAGTCAAGAGATGAGGCATGTAATCTGGGCGAAGGCCCTCGGGTCACGTGTTTCCTAGAGGTTGGGGGCAAAGCGTGAGGCTGGTTTCACAGAGCAGCGACAACCCCCCGCTCCTGACGGTGGGGGGATAGCGGGTCAGTGCATCTGTGACCCAATAAAGACCCGGTGGATTTGACCTGGCTGGACCCTCATTTTTTTGTACAGTTGCAAACTATTTCTCTGTTTTTCTCATTATGTAGATCTTTTTTCTTCCCACTATCTAAATTAGATGATCTTCAACTGCTATCAAGCAATTAGCGCAAATGGAGAGTTTTTCTTTTGGTTATCAAATGTTGAATTGTTTACTTTATATGTCTGGTGCTGATGTCTTATGATCTTCCTTTCTCCTAGAAATAGACATTTATTTAATAATTAATCAAAAAGACTACTGAAATGGGTCAGTGGATCATCTGTTGTCTAAAGTATTACCAATTTGCAAAGAATCAATCCTCGAGCATCATGTGAAGTTGCTAGTCATTGATAGCATGGTTGCTCTTTTCACAGGGTAGGTTCAATTGCTTTAGCAGTTGACTCAAGCTTTAGACCTCAGCATTACCTTTATAATCAGCATTTCTCCCTCTAATATTTTAGAATAAGGTTAATCTCACCTGTGGAAATGCTGTTTTAGGATTCAAAATTCTCTTTTGCGGACTGAGTTGTGATTATTAAGTCCTATATCTTATCAGCTTTCAGTCAGATCATTCATCGTTTGGTTATCCACTTTTAAGTAATTTTCTATCTCAAATCCCCGCCCCCTGGCCTGCTACATGATATGAGTAACTCAAGTCTTATTATGTTCAGTAGGAACGCAAGTTATGGAACTTGTATTTTTCATACAACGTTTAGTGAAAATGCTCTCTGCATTTCAGGAAGAAATTCACAAACATTTCTATTTTAATATATAGCTAAAAGAACTGTCTCCATATGATTTGCCAGAAGAACCTCATGTTAGGGTGCAACCGAATGGTCAGAGGGCGGACTTGGGATGAACTGCATACTCAAGACATATAGGGTTCCTTGTCAAAGCTCTCTGCCATATCTCCCATCTAAAACGGAAATGAAGGGGCATGCATGTGCTCTAACCTTCCTATACTCGATCAATTCAACGAAGCCTTTGTCCCTTCCACTTTGTTCCTTTTGCCACCAGTGCTATGTTTTCAAATCTCTTCCACATGTACTTCAGATATACCTTTAAAATGTACAATGCCCATATATCATGCGTTATTGAGTTTGCTGTTGCTAGTATAGTAATTAATATAAATCATTCAGGGAATATTGAGAAGGGGCCTCCTACACAACAACCATTGAGTTTGATGCATCAACAATGATGCACTCGGCTAGTCAGCTCCAACCAGGCGGGGATTTTATCGATGACGCAGAGGTTGAGTTCGGTTCAAACGGTGGCGTTGGCGATGAAAATTGTGATGACCTGAAGGATCTATCCATAGATGAAGATCCTGTGTCTGACTAGCACTAGTCATTCTCAGTAATATGCCTTAAGGTTAAGTTGCTGAATTTTGAGTTTCATTTGTACATGTTCCCCTTTTCTGTGCACCCCATCATAATTTACTAACACACGACCTGGTCTTCCTCTATAGGCAGATGATTATACAATTTCTTCACATATATCTCTCATTATTTATGCTACAAAGATTGTCAAAGACAATTGGGGACTTGAAACTTGGTGCATTGGAAAAAGGTTTTGATGAATACAAAGAGATACAGCACGGTGTGTAATATATGTATCGATCAAATCATGGTGATTTAGGGTTCTATTCACTCTGCACAAGTGACACGAGATGATGAAGTGAAAGCTGAAATTTCAGCTCCTTACGCCACCGCCCATATCAGTTCCAACCAGGTGTTGGCGATGAAAATGTTGATGACCTGGAGGATCTATCCACAGATGAAGATGCTCTGTCTGACTAGCACCCTCAGACAATTTCAGCCCATTGTGAATTAAGGTTGACTTCGATGAATTTTACCTCTCTCTTTAAAATTGTATGTTATTTTTCTGCGTACCCCACATCATAATTTACTTGGATGCACTGTTTTTCCTCTATAGGCAGATGAATATACAATTTCGTCTACAAAAGAGATCATCTGCACGTTGTGTAAAATATATGCCTAAAGGCTTGGCCAAGGCAGGTTATCTTATAGTTTTGTCTGTTTAATTAACTCACCTTGCGGCTTGCACATGATGGATATTGTAGTCGAGGTTTAAAACTCTATTTCATGCATGCTTAGTTGATTTCCTCATGATTTACATTTGGTGGATTAACCAACTTGTGGCAGGTCCTTCTAGGCAAGACATTTGATGGTATTCTAGAAACGTCATTTGGGGGACATATCGCCAAGGCATTTGCTAAAAAAATAAAAAAAGATGGAAGGAAGGAAGGAAACCTATGTTTCTTACCTGCCATCCATTTCCACCTCTCTAATCCTTATCTTTTGCTATCAGTCACACACACGCAGACACACATTGCAGCCTGCAGGCTGCTTGATTTGTGTGTAATAATGAGGGCACACCCAAAAATATATATATACATACATTCCAATATATATATATATATATATATATATATATAGCAATAATATGATTGTGAAGGTTGGAGAATTAGGATTCACGAATCATTATGATGGACATCATTTTCAATATTTCACAGATGCCTTGCACTTGATTTTAAACTGCAAATTAGAAGGCAGCATAAAGATCAGAAACTATAGATGAGAAGCATGCATGCACTTGATTCACAGACCTTATGCACTTGAATTGCAAAACAGATTACAAGCCAACACTGCCATCAAGGGGCTATTAATTCCCTAAACAGTTTATTATATAGTTAATATAGGATATTGATTTGTACATTAACCATTAAAGGCCTGATTAATATAAGAGCAATGCTAGGTACAGTTCCCAAATGGGGACTACAATACAAGCCTAGGCTGTTTTAATTTTAAAATTTTTTAAAATTACAAAATTATCCCTTCTAAAATGGTGTTTTCTCTCATTTAATAATGTGCCGCACATACAGTCCCTATTTGAGGACTGCAAATAGAATTTCTCTTAATATAAATCAGAGAGATGGCAATATAAAGGTGATAAATTGGACCATAGTATTGTAATGGTCAAATAAGGGAGGTACTTTAGACATTCGAGTTCAACTACATACAGTCATTGTTGCGCACTCCTTGCTCACTCCACTCATATGATTGGTTAAAACATTTATGTTATTTTACATTAGTGTAGTGCACAAAAGAGTACACAAAAGTGACTACATATAGAATTTTTGTTTAACAAAAAGGGCAATATTTATGGAATCCAATTCTTGAGGAGGGGGAAAAAAGAAGTGTCGTTGCTTATCATGTTTCTGAAAATAAGCTTAATGATTTTTATACATTTTGTAACATCCCGTTCCCGGAGGTCTGGAGAGTTAACTCTTGTAACCTAAATCCAACTTCCATAACATATTTAAATACTTCAATATTCCCAAAAAATACAAATCTATTTATTCAAACCAAAAACATATGTTCATCTACCAGGACACCAAATGAATACCTCAATGAGATAATTTAAAAACTCCATAAACATTTAAAAATATCTAGGACTCCAAATATCAAATAACATAAAATCATACATAAATAAACCTACTAAAAAAAAACTCTCCAATAAACTTGTACCCTCAGGCACTTATTCCACTACGATCATCGCACCTTACTAAAACTTCTTACTCTTTTTCTCCAGCTGAAATATCAAAATTATCTGGAAAAAAAATATTTGGAGATAAGGGGTGAGTTATCAACAACTCAGTAAGCAGAGAACATATATCAGTGTGTAAACATGAGCATTTATGGATATCAGAATGCAAAACAAATCATTTTCATTTTCGGAATGCGGAAGCAGAACATGTTATCAAAATATCAGAGTGAAGATTTAGAAATAATTTCAAAAAATTTCCTTTGGCATAGCATAAATGATCATCATCATTATCAGAACATTATATCATAACAGAAGCCATGTATAACCCCCGTGGTAGGGTTGTGCATCTGCGGATAGCCAAGCAGATCATAAATCACTATGTCACCAAGCTGTGCACTCAAAACAGAGACCACTACTATAACCCGTGGCAGGGCCGTATCCACTATTATAACATGTGGTTGGGCCGTATCCACTATTATTACCTGTGGTTGGGCCGTATCTACTATTATAACCCGTGGTTGGGCCGTATCCACTATTATAACTCGTGACTGGGCCATATCCACTATTATTATATGTGGTTGGGCCATATCCACTATTATCACCTATGGCAGGGCCGTTATTGAACAAAGCGTAAACATAATCAAATTCAGAATCAGAGAGTCATGCAAAAGGTTTTCAGAAATCACATCTTATCCAAACAGAATACTGATCAAAATCATATCATCTTCGTAATCAAAGCAAATCTAAAGCATATTTACATAATTATGCACAAATTTTCATATTTGCTCTTTTTGCATAGGTCAGAAATAGAATGTCAAAAATAAGCTCATGTCTACACTAGTCATGACAAAAAGACTTTCTCTTTCATCAGAGTTCAATGAGTAATGATGAACAAATAACTGAGGTTATTTTCACATTTCTTTTCAAAACACATAATGCATATTTTCATAAATCAACCCCAGTTCATTTTATTTTATGTAAAGTCTAGCATAGGAACCCTGATTACCTGAACTTCTTAGCTTTTCAGAATTTTCCTCAAAATCAATGTCGAGTCTACTATAAATCGTCACCTATAAAATAATCACATAATTCCATAAATTTCCACAATCACAAATTTACACCATTTAAGCCTAAGCTTCTACTATATCTATTTTAATCCTTCAATTCCTAAAAAATCTCATAACCTTAAAATATCCTCATTCTCTAAATTTCCTTGATATCAATCAACATTTAAGATAAGTACTAGTAAAAATTTTATTAAATAATAAATAAAAAAAATAGCTTTAATCATAATTTAAATGTTCAAAATAAAATTACACACTTACTATAAAAATAAACATTCTATTTATTTTCTGTAAAATTTCTTATACTTCCCACAAAGACCATGTAAAAACAGATTTAATATAAACATAATACCTGATTGAAACCATCCAATAATAAGGGTATGATTGTAATTTCATATCCAAATAGTATGTAAAACCTGGTTTACGTAGACTCTAAAGAAAACGTTGAATGTGTTTACGGTGCAACAGTCGGCGAGGCAGGGGGCGAGATACTCACCGAGAAGAGAACGAGAGACGCAACGATAGTGCTGGGTGGAGGTCAAAGGTGGTCCACACGGTGGTAGAGCATTGAGATTGAGAGAGAGAGAGAGAGAGAGAGAGAGAGGGCCAGAGAGGAGAGTTGAATTCGGGGGTAGCTTACCGAGAGGAGAGCAACGAACTTGGATGGAGTGCAGCGCCCGAAGATACTCTATGTGCGATGGCGATGACATGGAGGAGGTTGGCGGCAAAGTCGCTCGGCTAGGCTGCGTTGAACGGCGGCAAGCAGAAAAGAAATCTGCTCTGTTTTTGGGGACTAAAACAGAGGTATCTTCGATGTTTGTTTGACCGTGGAGGAGGCAGGGTGTCTGGGCAGTGGGAGTTGTACCACGGTGGCTAAGAAGGGGTGCAACAGTGTTGGTGCAGGGACGGCGCTAAGGGGGTGGTAATGCAGAGGCAGCGGCGAGGTGGAGCTGCAATCCATGGAGATGCAGTGCATGCACGGGTTGCGTCGATTTTGTATGGGGAGGCGGCTTGAGTTCTGGATGGTGTAGCGGCACTCTAGTCTAGGTTAGAGATCACTTCCGTCTTCCACGTACGAGTTATATCAATAAATGGGGACAATTGTCGTGAAAATAGAATGGAAACGTGCGTGAACTGAAGTTAACGTGTGAATACGTGGGTGATTAGAAACACACAAAAAAAAAATACAAAACCCTAAAGCTGAGGAGAAGAAAAGCGTATGTACATGGGAGTCCTAGAATCGTGCGTGTGAGAACTGCTCATAAACTGATAGGTTTTATCCAAGGTTTAAACAAACGGCCAAAAGCTCAAAATAAAAAAATCACTACTCGATCCATAACATAAAAACCAAAGAAAAATAACCTAAATATCAAGCTCAAAAAAATGAATAAAAAAAATATCCATAGTCCAACCACACAATATATGGGTCTAGGTGTTACACATTTGGTGTATAAAACTGGACTTTATATCAATAACTATTGGGAAACATATAGTTTTAATACAACCAACTTGGTAGCTTAACAAAAAAACAGATGATTTGTTGTTTTGTCCAATATAAGCAATTAAATTAGGAAAATGCTAAATCTCCTGCTGGGGGCTCCCGCTGGGGAGCTCCTGTTGGGGTCTAGCAATGTATTTTTACGTGTTTTTTTAAGTTTTTTTATATAAATTATTTTAAATATTTTTAAAAAATAAAAAAAAAATCATAATTATAAAAAAAAAATTTATGATTTTTTATTTTACTTCGTGATTAAAAAAGTATTTTTTAATGATTTCTTTTTTACTTTCTGATTAAGAAAGTGTTTTCTTAATGATGTTCTAAATTTATTTTATTTTTTAAAAATATTAAAAATATATATATAAAAAATAACTTAAAAAAAAACACATGAAAAGCAATTCTACACCCCAGCGGAGGTTGTAGCATGACCCATTAAATTATATCTTCAGTATGCCATTGGGTAAAAATAAAAATAAAAATAAAAATAAAAAAAGATCTCAATAATAGAGAAAATATAAGATTTCAACCTTCCTCCTTTTGTATTTTCGAATGCTCTTTGTTTTGATTATTTTATTTTTTATTTATTTATTTAATAAATCACGGGGCGCAACATAATTTATTAAAAAAAATCACCAGGAAGCATGAAATCGAGATTCTTGCTCATAAAATAGTATATCCAAAATATGACTACATATGGTATAAAAAGAAGGTCCGGTAAATAGAATAAGTAGTAAGGGTGTTCAACCGGACTTTTTTTTTTTCGGATCCGGTCTGAAACCTGGAAATTCGGGTGCATCCGGGTGGTTATCTACCCGGATTACACCCAGGTGGGTGAGAAGAATCCGGATCCAGTTACCGATCCGGTTCTATGACCCGGTTATCCGTAACCGGGTCATTTAAAAATAAAAAAAACCACCATGTCGCTTAATCTCAGAACGTTGTTGAATCTCAAACCCTACTCTCTTTGACGCAGGCATCTCTTCTTCATTTTCGAATCCCTTCTGCCTTCTCTGTTCAACGCGGCGTCTCTTCTGGCATCTATTGCCTTCTCTCTTCGACGCGTCTTGTCTCTTCGAAATCCTTTGCAGTTTGCGCATCTGGGAGAGAGGCGCGGAGGCTACCATCCAACATTTCTCAAGTATAAGCTCGTAAATCAGGTCCTTCTCTACTCTGTCATCTCTCTTTCTCTAATCTGTCAGTTTATTGTATTTTTTGGTGTTTTAAGGTTTGACTGTAAACGATGGGACCAAGTTATGAAAGAGAGAAGAAGAGGGGGTTTTTTTTTCTTCTTCCTTTTTCTCTTTTGCGTTTTCTTCTTTGCTTTCCTCTTTATAAAGACTCAATTCTGTACGCTTTCTAATGGGTTTTCTTACTAACCAAACAGTGGGTGGGATGGAATTTTACTGGGTTTGACAGTAGCTAATTTTTAATCACTGTAAATGAGAATGGTATTTATGCGTTTATGTCTCACCCTTATGTAATCTTAAGTTCATTTTTATTTTCATACATCTACAAAAAAATCGCAAAGGTATCTTTTTTTTTTATCATTGATGAGTGTTTGGTTGTTATATGGAAGATTTTTGGAATGGTACTATTAGTATTTGGGGCATTCAAAGTTGTGGGACACTTGCCGGAACATGGTTCAACACATTGTGCAAAACATAATTTACATATGGAACATAACTAGCCTAAGCAATCCCTTTCAAATTTATATGGGGTTTGAATTGTAAAGACTCGCTATTCAAGTAAGTTTTGTATGATGGTATAATCAGAAAAGCTTGTGTGATTTATAATCAGAAAAGCAGAGGTGGCAGAAGTTTATTATCAGCATGTAAATTTGATCTCATGTTTAAGAGGAAAACAAGATAGTATTGAATCTATTGATCCAAAGAGATTAGGGTAGTTTCAGAATGCACATCTGACACCTCTTTTTTTGGGTAAAAATTATATCCATCATATGGGGATTTGAGGAATGCTGTGGAAAATAGGTGATTACAAATTTGTCAATACTTTTGATTGATAAAATGACATTAAAAAAATCTTTTTGATTGTGAAAATTGAGCTTCGCTAGATTTCCTTTTTTCCTAAAAGTTGAAAGGGCAGTGACTCAAGCAGATACTGATGTTAACTCTTTGGTCATCAGTTTAGGCTTATCAAGGTTAGATGTTTGGTTTTGACATAAACTCCAAAGTTAGAGTTTTGTTTTAAAAGCTCTAACAAGTTAATATTTCTCTAATCCTAGGACCTATGATATATGTGAATATGGTTTCTCTGTTTTGTTACCTAAGAATGATCTACACTGTCAACAAAAAAGCAAATGAAAGGAAGAATTAAAACATTAGAATCTTTCATAAAATTTAACATGAGCTTTAAATGTTGCACCTAAGATTCAGAAATTTATGCTACCGTTAGTAAATAGACATGTACCTTCTTCAAAATCATAGTTTCACGCCTCATTGTTAAAATACGTCTAGTGTACGTGGGATTGATGTAATTAATTGGCCAAGCTTGTTTGATATTTGCTGTCATTGTTGGTTCTTATTATATTTGCTGAAGCATGTATATTATTTTTTATGAATAAAACAGATGGAAGATAGTTTTAGTAGTAGTGTTGGTGGATCAGCTCCTATTTCATTGGACATATAGGAAAACACTAGTCGTTTAGTGCCTTCCTCTATAAATACCGAAAACCCCACACCATCTCTCCCCTCAAAGTCAAAAAGAGCCAAGAAGGCTACGAACCAATCTCTTGTATGGAATCATTTTACAAGAGTTGAACATGTTGATCCCATTGCACCTAAAGCTCAATGCAATTATTGCTTTAAGATTTATGAATGCCATTATAAAAATAGTACTTCATCAATGTCACACCACCTAAGATATGCTTATCCAAACTCTCCGATTAGAGAGAATAAAAATCTTGGGAAGGATAAATCACCATCACACACTGAAGTTATAATGGATGGTAAAGGATGTCCTCAAGTGTTAGGACAATATGATCGTGAAAAATTAAAGGCGATGATTTCCAATTTGTTTATCCAGTGTGAATTGCCATTCAAAGCTATAGAGCATCCGGCATTTATTAAACTTTTGGGTTATTTAGAGCCTAGACACACCTTGTCATTCCAAATCACCTTCCAAAAAGAGTGTATTGCTTTATACAATGAGGAGAAGCAAAAGTTGAAGGCATTGTTGAGTAGTCAAAGAGTTTGTTTGACCATCGATATATGGACATCGGTGCAAAACAAGAATTATATTTGTGTTATATGTCATTATATTGATCAAAGTTGGGTATTACACAAGAAAATTATAATGTTTTTTAAGATTCCAAATCATAGGGGTGAGACCATTGCTTGGATATTAGAGTTTTGCTTGGCGGATTGGGAGATTAGCCGCCTTTGTACGATCACCGTGGATAATACCTCCTCTAATGATGTTTCTATTGATCATGTGAGGAAGAATATAAGAGATAATGAGTTCACAATTTTGGGAGGCGAGTTCATACATGTGCGATGTGCTGCACATATTTTAAACCTCATTGTATGTGATGGTTTAAAAATTATTCATGATATTGTAAATAAGATTAGAGAAGCAATAAGATTTGTGAGGCCCTCACCGACAAGGCTTGATATGTTTAAAACATGTGCAAATGAGTTGAATATTGTGTGTGAAAAAATGGTGTGTCTAGATGTTCCTACTAGATGGAACTCAACATACCTAATGCTTAGTGTTGCTGAAAAATACGAAAGAGCTTTTGTGCTAATGGGAGTGAAGAAGTCACAACTTTTGGCGCCTCCATTTAAAAATTGACAAATGGCTCGTATTTTTATTAAGTTTCTAAAAGTTTTTTATTATGCCACTTTGAAAATCTCTGGCTCATTGTATGTGACATCTAATATGTTATTTCAACAAATTTGTATAATTGAGAACATTTTGAACAACATAGGTCAGAGTGAGGATGATATGTTGATGAAGATGGCTTCTATTATAAAACTTAAATTTGATAAATATTGGGGGAACACAGATAGGATAAACATCATTGTTTATGTAACTTTTGTTATTGATCCTCGATATAAGATTACAGCCTTGTCATATTGGTTAAAAATGTGCAAATAGGATGAATTCAAAGATAGAGTTGAGGCCAAAGTAAGATTACTCACGAATCGTTTGGTTGAGCAATACCACAAGTTTTATGGGCTAGGTAGTGGAAGATCAAATATGGCCCATAGAAGTTCCTCAAGTATTATTGGTGATGACCTGGACTGTGAAGATTTTGATATAACTCTAGAGCAATATCTTGAGAAGTAAAACAGTTCAGTACTTAGCTCGAACATGGATAGATATTTGTCGGATGTGATTGAACCAAAAATACCCGAGTTTGATATTTTGGATTGGTGGAAGGATAACTCATTTAGATATCTCATCTTTGCAAAGATCGCACGTGATGTATTGGGCATCCCTATTTCCACTGTCGCATCCAAGTCCGCATTTAGTACCAGCGGACATGTAATATACCCATATTGAAGCTCATTAGTTCCAGAGATTGTCCAAGCACTAATTTGCACGCAAAATTGGTTGACTTATGAACAACTTAGTTCTTGGGAGGTCGAGGAGCATGTAGAACGCGTTGACATCGAAGGTAAACACTTTAATTTGTTAAGTTTGATTTTTTATTATTAATTTATCCATTTAACTTAACCTCTACATTTTTTTCTGCTTAAGGTAACCCTCTTCCTTCAACTTCAACAACTTAAGCAACTTCAACTTCAACTTAATCCTCTTCTTAAGGTTCCATTTATTTTTGTAATAATTCATTGTAATACTCTATTTGTTTGGTTTATATTATTTTTCCTTTTGTATCAAAATTCCATTATCTTGTAGATTCTCTAGGATGAGCAAGAAGAAGCAGCGATTAATGCAGAGAGTAATGCTAGTTTGTTCTGATTTCTGCTATCTTTGCCATAATGATGAGTTTATCTTGTTTCTATATTTTTCTTGGAGCTGATTGAATTTGCCTTGTAATGTATATGGTGAACACCCCGTGTACTTGAGCTTGCAGAATCTATGTACGAGTACAAGAGTGGAAATGACAAAAAGGCATTGGAATTGCTTGGTCCAGATTTTGATACCAATAATTGCAAGGTATGATCATATAGGACAGATCTTGAGCTCCGAACTCCTGATTTCCTTTATGAAAATTCAACTACAAACAAACACACCAAAGATGCAAATAAATTAAGAATGAAAATTATGAGCACTACAAAAATTTAAAAAAAAAACATCAAAAAAATTATGTACCGGTGATTATAGACCCTTGGACATGTAAATGAGTTTTAGAAGCTAGACTCTTGGTTGATCATTCGATGCATAACCATTAGTGCTGTACTTTTTCTATTGACTGGGGCCACTCTGAAATATGCCTTCGAAAAAATTGTGTACCGGTGATTATAAATAGATAATAGCTTCTGCTACTTCCCCCTTTCTAAGTTCATATTATCAATAGATAATAGCTTCGCCTCTAGTTCATCTTTTAAGCTCATTTACCAGAGATAGACATTGATGCAATCTTAACGTAGGCAATCCTGATGTAAAACAGATTTTGAAGTAGTATTAAATACTTAAATATTCTCTTCTATGATCTCATTTCTATGCTCATAAATCCATTTTGATTTGCCATACTCGACGAATGGCTTAAAGATAAAAGGCTAGCCTCAAATAATTATGCAAGTTCTATTGGTGGAATATACTCTTCAAAGAACTAGCTTTTCCAAATTAAGCCTCTTGGTTACCACGATGAAGTACTTTCTGTCAAAGTTGGTCTGAATGCCCTTTCCATAGGGATTGTATCTTACTTATATAGAAAAATATTTACATAGTAGTGCCAGATTTCCTGGTTTCATGGGTTGTGATGCTAATATAGACAAGCATCTTATGTCAGACTTGTTTGTTGCAGTTGAGCATTAGGAAATAGTGGAAGGAGCTTCTCAATTACAACGAAACAATAGGATTTATAATCCATGTAAGGATGCATTATTCAAGATGTGAAGACTAATGCATTTTGATCTTTGTAAATTTATGTTTTAGTTTAATTAGTTGTAATGTATTATTATTTCTTTTATTCTTTGTAAATTTATGTTTTAGTTAATTAGTTGTAATGTATTATTATTTATTTTGTTTTTTGTAAATTTATGTTTTGCATTGTGATGTAACAACAATATTATTTATTTTGCATTTTTATTTTGTTTGTTAATTGATTTTTTTTTATAAAAATCTTTTAAAAAGTGTTTAAATTATTTTTTAAAAATAATATGGGCAATTTAAGCATATCAGAATTTAAAAAAAAAAAACAAGTGCTATACAAAACTTTTTTTTAAGTTTTAAAGTATTTTAAAAACAAATAAAATAAAATAAAAACCTGTTATAATCCGGATCCGGATTAATCAGATTATCTGCCCGGATTAAATCCGGATTAATCCAAGCAGATAACCGTCCAGATTTTAGCATTCGGATCCGATTATGGCTAGATATCCGGATCCGGATCCGGATGAACACTCCTAATAAGTAGAATTGATTTGACATAAAATAGTGGACCTAAATTAAAATTTGAACGAAATCACTAGTTTTAGAGAAATGATGTGTGATATTGAAAGATTATATATGCAGTTTTAAAAATGTGTAAATCGTATAATTTTTTTAAAAATATGTAAGTAATATATAAATATGAAACTTGAGATCAACTTTTTTCTAAAAGAATTGAGCAATATGTTAGATACATATCGCAAAGGGTTTAAATCTTCTTAAAAAAATGTGAGATTTACCTGACTCAATCCAAAATGATTTTATTTGAAATTTTCATTTTATTATAATTTTTCATTTTATTATTATCCTAACACATCTGAAGCAATGACAACAGTATTCACAGCCCTGACAAACAGAACTTGGACAGCAATTCTTACGAGATTCCTTGCCCCTTCAATGTCCCTTCTGTTCAATGCTTCATTTGCAGATATTCCATTGTGTTGGATCCTTGCTTGGCCTGGCAACACCACTTCAAACCCCTGCATGCAGATTGAAGTTTATAGTCTCAATTGTTATATTATTATATGAGAAACAATGGAAGACAGATGAGAAAGGATGAAAAAAGGGCCCCAGATTTCATTGTATTGCAAAATCGAAGAAGTTGTACCAGAAAGAAGAGAGAGGATATGTGTTTGATGAAACAATGGTGCTATTTTGTAAGCAGATGCGCTGATCCTAATCTTTCTATGTCCAAAACATAGTCCCACATCGCTGAGAAGCAAGAAAACTCCATACTTTATAAGACCACAAAGAGGTAGTGATAATCGCCGGGCTTGGCAACGCGAGCCTATTACCCATGTGGGGGCTTCAAAGTGATGGAACGCTGGCATATTCCATCCTGGTCGGGCTCCCGATGGCTTATACTGTCCCGCCCGCTCCAAGTCAAGAGATGAGGCATGTGATCTAGGCGAAGGCCCTCGGGTCACGTGATTCCTAGAGGTTGGGGGCAAAGCGTGAGGCTGGTTTCACAGAGCAGCGACAACCCCCCGCTCCTGACAGTGGAGGGATAACGTATCAGTGCCTCTGGGATCCCCCAGTAAAGACCCGGTGGATTTGACCTGGTTGGACCATCACTTTTTTTGTAAGTTCTCTCTTCAACCAAACCTCCTAGAGGTTTGATGCCAACGCTATTTGTTGGGGGTTCTAGTTCAAAACTATTTCTCGTTAACCTTTTTCTTCCCACTATCTAAAATTAGATGATCTTCAGCTGCTTAGCATTGCAATGCAAATGGAGAGTTTTTCTTTTGGTTATTAAACGTTGAATTGTTTACTTTATATGGGGGTGTCTTATATGATCTTCCTTTCTCCTAAGAACAGACATTATTTAATAATTAATCAAAAAGACTACTGAGATCATCTGT
Organism: Juglans regia; assembly: GCF_001411555.2. Classification (NCBI taxonomy): domain Eukaryota; kingdom Viridiplantae; phylum Streptophyta; class Magnoliopsida; order Fagales; family Juglandaceae; genus Juglans; species Juglans regia. The sequence continues at coordinate 9,548,246 of NC_049905.1, forward strand.
TGTCTAAAATATTACCAATTTGCAAAGAATTACCTTATTCCTCGATAGCATATATGGTTGCTAGTCATTGATAGCATATATGGTTGCTCTTTAGCAGTTGAATCAAGCTTTAGACCTCAGCCTTACCTTTATAGCATTTCTCCCTCTAATATTTTAGGATAAGGTTAATCTCACCTGTGAAAATGCTGTTTTAGAATTCAAAATTCTCTTTTGCGGACTGAGTTGTGATTATTAAGAGGGAGATATCAGCCAGCTTTCAGTCAGATCATTCATCGTTTGGTTACCCACTTTTAAGTGATGTACCACGCGGCTGAGAAGGATGAGCTGATAGACCCTCCAAAAGATGACACATGCGTTGTTGAAAATAATATTCTCATACGTTTAGGATGACTTCATATTGGACTGGGAGTTGGACAATCATCGAAAGACGGTGTGGAAACAGTTGCGTAAGTGCTCCAACGCTTTCCACCATGAGCTACACAAGAAATATTTATCATATGGTAGCCATGAAGAAGCCTTGGCTGGTGTGACTGGGTTGGTTGGGCCACTAGTTCCTGCAAATTCTGAATGTCTTTAAATCTAGTTGTGGTTTGGAAAATGTCAGTTTTCATTTACAAAGATCATATATTAATCTACCAACTATTGGGTTGTATTTGTAGAAAATGTCAAAGCAAAATAAAGAGAACCGTAACAAGCTGAAAACAAATCACACTGCAGGGAGGAAATCATTTGTCAGAATATTAGGTATAGGGAAAAAGAAATTGAGTAATGCTACATACAGTCGTGGAATGCGCAAACGCCGTGCAGTCGCTTTGAAAAAGAGTGGGGTCCACTATTAAAAAATTAATTTCTTTTCAGGTGGGTCCCTTATTTATTCACTTTTTTCAAAGCGACTGCACGGCGACTGCACGCTCACGACTGCAAGTATCATTTCTCAAAGAAATTTATGGACGTGTGTGTTTAATACTGTTGTGCAGGCATTTGGGGGGGTTTATGATATTTGCGGGATTGATGGTGATGAGTTTGATGGAGAAGGCGGAGATTGGAGGTCTGCTTGGGAGTTGGTCCAGGTGAGGCACACAGAGAGAGATGCAATTGTCTTTCCGAAATTTGTTTTGGTTCATTTTGGTATTTCGATGACTATGAGCTTCTTGTTGATCACACTGTGCATGTGTGTGTGAGACCAGGGTTCTCGTTGACGAACATCTCCGACGAAATTTTTCCTGTGAGTAATGAGTTCTCAGTTTAATTTTTTCTTATTTTGCTTGTTACAATTTTTATTATTGATCTCTTGTAACGTAACCTTTAGATATTCACTTTCGGTGCTTTGCACTTCTCAAACCGTTGAAAATTGCAATATGGAAAATTCTATAGGTCATATTATTATATAATTTTCATCCCAGTAAATATGATGTGATACATTTATTATAATTAAATAATTATTATTTCTTTATCATTTAATAATGATGAATGTGTCATATACAATTTAATATGATCAAAATAAAATGAGATCGAATTTATTATGTTTTTCTTAAAGAATAGGACGGAGCGCCACTTGTCGCTTGATAGATAGGTGCTTGGCTATTTTTGGACATCGTTGATTCCAATTCTCTTATGGATTTAAGGGTTTAAGTAAAAAAATAAATACATAAAATAAATTTAATAATATTTATTGTTAATTAATATTATTTAAAGAAAAAATATAGTAGAATCTTATAAAACATTTTATAAGTCATTCTCTCGGCGCCCTCTAGTTTGGGTTATTAGATATTTGTACATTCTTTTATTTGTAAAATATATATATAAGTTTGGGTTATTAGATATTTGTACATTCTTTTATTTGTAAAATATATATATATATTTTTAAAACGCAAGCTTTTATTACTATTGAGTCACGTCTTACGTACATTTTTGTTTATAAAATTCTATTATCAAATCGGTATATAGAGTGCATCATTTATATTATTTAAATAATAAAATTTAATTTATAAAATTTTAAATTTTAAAATTTATGTTTCAATTTAAATTATGTCACCGCTAGGTATACCCTACTTTTCTTTTTCCCTATACCTCTATCTTCTTTTTCTTATATCTAATTGTGCCACTGCACAACTACTCTAGTTATTTCACATCATAATTGTTGTAAAACATATTGCATCCCATTGATTACCACTCTTTAATTTGTAACTACTCTTGTATTGTAAAATTGCTGCAACTACTTAAAACATTCTCCTATCAGATGCATGAGAATTAATACTATAACATATGATGGAATGGGGATAGGGTCTGAAAAAATGGCAGCATATTAGGTCGTCTTATAGTTTGTGTAAGCTGAGTTGTTGATGAAAAATATAATGATTTATGGTTTCATACTTGGTTTTTTGTGGTTAGTATGGCTTGGATAGCTTATGTTTGTGATGGCTGCTGATGTGTTTTTTGAATGAGTATAACCTCTTTCTGTTAAAGAGTCAAAATGTATGGCAGTGTGTTTCATCCATACAAAAAGGGTATATATATATATATATATATATAGTTGATTGTTTATAGTAATAGATTGGGAATTAAAAGCTATGATCTAAGTTTATTACACTAACTCACCCTGCATACGTACTAGAGGGTTTTTCCATATAGGTCTGCCTATATTGCATGCTGCATTGCTTCCTAGCTGAAGCTAATTTAGGATAAGTTATGGGACCAGAGTTATCCAACGTGGTTGTTAGAGATGACTCTATTATATGCACAGCAGTTTTTTTGTTTGGATTACATTCAAGCAGAAGATGCATGGTGGTAGATATTTTTTGAAGTGGAGTACTGTAAAGTGAAGATTTCCTATCTCACCCAGCCCTGCCAAGTTGGCTTTTTTGCTGCCCACTAGGTTTATACAAATACTTAATCATATATTTGTGTGGAATTTGCTAGTATAGATGGCTTAAGTTTGTATATTTTAAATTTGGAATTCCCCACTAAAAATCCTTGATCGGATTATGCTAGACAAAATTGATCAAGGTTTTTTAATAGGTTGTTTAACAGCTGATGAATTAATGTTTGGTTTACTTGCATTATTTTTATTGTGGATCCAATTAATTGAGTAGATTTCCTCATATTGGAATGTTTATATCAAAGATATATAGTACTAGTTATTAAAAATGGTGTTGAGTATAAATGGAGTTATTTGTGTTATTTAGGCTTGAGGTTCACTTTGAGCAGTAAGGTAACAAGATGGTTGTCAAATCGGGGGTAATTAGGAAGGATCATAATAGGATGGCCGGCCACCCATATTAATCAAGCTGTAGCATGTAATTTACACAGTATAGGAAATTTTTTATTTGCAGTGATTTATATCAATTTCGCTACAAAAGATCGTGTGTAGTCTGCATATTGAAGCCAACTGCTATGTATCTTGACGATGAACAAAATCGTCAGTAATATATGTTATTTCCAGCGGCATCTCGAGAATGCCGAAAATAATCAAACATATTTGCAACATTTACCTAGAAATCGTCAAGAAAAATCTTTGTGAATCGACACATGATTTGGAGAAACCTTTACTAGCGAAATCCTATATCGATGGAAAATAAAAACTTTTTCCAGCGATTCCAAAAGTATTTACGGCGAACTTATACGATGGTACTACACATATATTTCGTCGGTTATTGTCATCACCAAATAAACTCATCAATATTACCTGCGATTAATACATATTTGCAGCGATACAAAACCCTCGGTAATAAGCATTTGCAGCACCATAGACCATCAAGGGGAAGCATTATTTATGAAGCTTTATTGGGTTTTTGCAACTTAATTTGTAGCATTGGTAATACTAGTTTTGCATCGAAAATGTATAATCGATGGTAATATTTTATTGCATCCAATTTTTGGCAACTATCATCGAGGCAAAAATTGTCGGTTCAAGGTATTTGCAACAATTAATGGTGCAAGTGATATCACGGATTCCTTTTGAAAAAAGTGAATAAATCTTATATCAACATTTTTAATGATGGAGCCCACCTTCTTTCAAAATGAATACACAAGACTTATACACCCTAAAATAATATGTAGTATTACTCTACTCATATATGAAAATATACCTATGTCTTTGAAATGAATACATGCCTGCTAATTTTAGCAGCATTAAGAGCACTTTTTTTTTTTTTTTTGTCTTTTTATAGATATTTTTGTTTAAATTAACGATAAATTTGGATAGTTAACACTAAAAATTTTAATTTAAAAATTGAGTTGCACTTAGTCGAAGTTTAGAAGATAAATGACAAGTATCAGTTCATGAGAAGAAAATATAAAACTAAAATTATAGTATTGAATCCACTTAGAGAAGGTTTGGATACAAAAAAACATTTTAATTCATCTAATCTAATCATTATAATTTTTTCAAATTTTCACACAAAATATAATAAGTAATTCAACTTTTTTAAATCCCAAAACAATAATAATATTAAAAAATAACTTGTTTGGCATGTTTCATATCATTTTTCCTTTTTTGTACTTTTTTCTAGATAGTGTTTCATGTGAATTTTAACTTTACAAGATGGTGTCCCAAAAGATTTTTTTTTCTAGTAAATTAAGAAAACCATAGTCATTTTCATGGATGACTTGTTCACACATATAAAATTGTTTAATGCAAGCCAGAATCATATGACCCCAAAGATACAGTTTTCACTACAAGGTTCAACAATTTTGCCAGCGATACATAATCGCTGGCAAAACACAACAAATCGCTGGGGTATATATATGCCAGCGATTAAAAAATCGCTGAAACTTCGCCGGTATTAACGCCCCACTTTAGATCTAGTGCAACGGACACCAAAACTCGCTGCCATATATTAATATCCCGGCGAATTTTTTTTCGCTGCTGATCACAAATTAATCGCCGCTAATTCAAAATAGGATTCTGTCATTAAACGCTGCGATAGATTATTAGCAGCGTTTATTACTCGCCGCTAAAAATGCCAAATATCGCTGCCAAATATATTTGCCATCCACTCCACAAAATCGCCGCAATAGGAAAATCGCCGTATATTTTCATAATGCAGCGATTAATTATCGCTGCTAGCTCAATATACCGGCGATTTTTCTATCGCCGCCATATTATTCATAGTATATAGCAGCGAATATTATATCGCTGCTATATACTATTATACGGCGATGTTGCACTCGCCGCGAATTGGTTTTCAAACAGGTAATTATATGGCGGCGATTTAATATATCGCCGCCATATAATTAAAGGCAGCGAGTTTCCAAGATCGCCGTAATGTACATTCTGCTACATAAAGGTATTTGCGGCGAATATTTAGTCGCCGGTATTGAAATTTAGTAGCGATTTGTGCATCGCTGGTTTAGGTGAATTTAAGAGTAGGTTTATAGCAGCGAGTAAAAATTCGCCGCAAAATGCACTTAGTTCGCCGCTAACCCTCAATTCGTGTTTAAATTTCCTGAGCTTTATTTTCTTTCTAAGCCTGGTTTTTAGTTGTTCCTAAATGCACCATTCATAATCCAAACTCATTCATTCAAGTTGCTAATCAATATAACATGCAAAATAAACACATAAAGTTCCATCCAAGCCCATCAATAAAATCCAAACTCATATATATTACAATGGGGTGGTGTATTAATGTATTCTCATATACAAACTGAGCTTTTATCCTTAATAATAAATAAGCATCACAATCAGCCCGTTACATGGGCACCAGACACAGCACAACAGAAGACATTAGGAAACCTGGCCAAGGTCATAGCTCAAAGATATTCACCATAACTCCACCCATACAACCCAATATGGCCAACTTTAGCAAGCCCTCGTTTAAATGTGGGGTGCGGCTCCAGTCAGCTCATCATCAGCATAAATCTGGCCAGCCTTGTATTTTAAAGAGCCTTCATTAAGCCCACGTCGAGCAGTTCCTCTATTATTGTCCATCTGTACAAATGGTAAGAATATATAAAAAATCATGAGCATTACGCCTATCAATTTTTCAAAATAAGTAGTATGATGTTGGATAAGACCTGCTCGAGAAGCAGGTAGAAGATAGCTTTTATCAATATGTTCGACAAATTGAGTGGAGTATCCACTATCCACTCCAGACTTATGTTTGACACCTCAAAATATGTGGAGGATCAGGATTCCAGACTTGACAAAAAAAGGGGCTGCATTGGAGTATTTTTTTTATAAGTGGGTTAGATTTACAATATCTAAGCAACACATCCAGTTTTGGACAGGGAAAGAAACCAGGAACAAAAATAAGATCCTATATATCTATATATATATAGATATATAAAGTCTTTGATATATATATATGCTTTCGCCTTGATCTGCATATATATCTATATATCTATATATCTATCTATATATATAGATATAGTCACTCTCATTTCATTGTTACCCTGATCCTCTCCCTCCTTCTCCTTTCCAGCTTTCTCGTCCTTCAAATTCTTCCCTATATTTTAAACAACTTGAGTTTGATATCTCATTCTTGATTGAGAGATATGGGGGAAGAAGCTAAACAGGTGATATTTTTGTATTTTTCAAGTGTTTCTAATTCATTCCCATGCGTTTTGACTATTTTCGGGCTGCATTTAATTTGTTCTAATATTGGTTGATTGTTTTTTATTTGTATATGGTAGGAACAAGCTAAGGCAGAGGCTAAGCCATAGGAGAAGAAGATCAGAAAACAGAGGAGAAGAAGGATCAAGAGAAGCCCTAGGAGAAGGAAGAGCCAAAACCACCATCTAATTTTTTTGTCTTGTACGTGGACTTGCATTGTGTTGGATGTGCCAAGAAGATTGAGACTTTATAATGGGAATTAGAGGTTCCTCTCTCTCTCTCTCTCTCTCTCTTTCTCCCCCCCCCCCTAATTTTATTTGTATATTTAATCCTGTTTATGGATGGTATCAGGAGTGGAGGGGGTTGAGGTAGACATGGCTAAAAAGAAAAAAGTGACCATAAAGGGAATAGTGGAGCCTCAAGCTGTGTGCATGAAAATCATGAAACTCCCAAAAAGAAGAACCAAAGTCCTATCCCCATTGCCAGCATCTGAGGGTGAACCCATCCCAGAAGTTGGAGCTTCTGGGGCCTAATGCAGTATCTTTACTTAGAACTGAAGAAAAAAGTAAAAAAATAAACAATGGAAGTTCACTTTTTTGCCAATATTCTTAACTCGCATCATGTATGTGGTTTTGTGCTCTAGGTTTCTGGATTAATAACAGTGGAACTCATTGTTATTAATGAGTTCCACTGTGAGGCCTGTGCTGAACAACTTAAGAGGAAGATACTCAAAATGAGAGGTACTATATATATACGTCGTTGATCATGAGGAGGGTATGAAGAGAATGATGTACTATTACGAGCCAGTCTATGTGATGGAACGAATCCCACCCCCTCAGCTCTTTAGCGATGAGAATCCCAATGCATGTTGCATTTCATAATTAATTAGTAGTGTTATCATCATTCTGTATATCTTTATATGATATTATAGATCATACCTGCTAGCTTATATATATATATATATATATATATATATATGAGCTGATATTGACCATGCATTCAATCAATCTGATAATTAAACCTAATATCTGCACATATACTGCTTTGGTAAATGCATTTGCTAGGGAAGGACTTTCTGCGAAAGCGGAAGAGATATTTGAGCAGCTGCAAGAGGCTGCTCAAATATGATAATTTGTCAAGGAAGAGGCCCAATGGCACCCCCTTCCTCTTAAAAATGAAAAATAGTAGAATATGCATTAATGTGAGAAATATTAAAGGGAAATTGCAACGCCTTACAAATTACGTCACAATAACACTCCTACTTAGCAAACCATAACAAATTGTACATAAAATTATAGATTACCATGATTGCGTTTCCAATCAATGCATATTCTAATCCAATAATTCTCTATACACCCAAACCATAGCATCAATACACCACAATGTGGTCCAACCCTCAAAGCCTTTTAAGCTATACAGATTCCATTATGTTATTACACAAATGGTCAGCTCAATGAGAGAGAGAGAGAGAGAGAGAGAGATCAGTGCAAAAGTAGTCATATTTACTAGAATTTCCAAAGCGACAAAGCTAGTTAAACTACATACATAAGTGTAGAGGATCAATGTCATTTTACACGGGAAAAAAATAAAACACAAGTTGTAAGTAAACTTTTACAAAGCAGGGAAAAGGTGTCGGAACTTACTCTCTCTCTCTAGCCTTAAGCTTCTCTTCCAACACAAGTAATTCCTTCTCCTTCATCTCAAGGAAGCTTCTCAGAATGTCAGCCTTCTGTGATTCAAATATATTAAAAAAAATAAAAGGAATTATGTATAAAACTATCAATGAATTATTCATCGGGTTTGGAAAACAAAGTTGCTAGAAATATATTTAACACTTCACTTGTACAAGTACATTTTATGGTGGATAACTCGAAATGATACTAACCTCATTGGGGCCATGAGAGATCGAAGAGATCCCCGGTGTAGACATAGATCCAAGATTTATATAAATATATATAATACTATATATATATTTATATATATATATAGCCCAGTGTCGTATAGAGTAAGTACAAAAACCACCCAAAGGCACAACACATCGACACCCTTGAGAAGCCCCTTTGTGCCCTTTTATAGAGTAAGTACAAAAACCTCATGCCTCCCCGGTGTCACAAAAAACCACCCAAAAAATGTGCCCTTTTATGAGAAGCCCCTTATGGGCGGGGGGAATCGTTACACTGAGTCTGTCGAACTGACTCAGTGAACGACGGGAAAGCCCTAAAGAAAGACTGCATCACTTTGTCATTTTCTATCTGATGCTCCCTCAGCTCCCGCATCTCTGTCCTCATTGCATCCAGCTGACTCTTGTAAGCTTCAGCATCCTTCTTATATTGCTCAGCATCCTTCTTATATTGTTCAGCATCTTTCTTGTGCTTGTCAGCCTCAGACATGTATTGTTGCATTTCAACTTTGTCACGTTGTCTACTTGACTCGGGGATGACCATTTCCCCAAGTCCCGTGCATATCCAGGTCGATGGCCAAGAACCTCCCTAAAGACAGTCGCTGCTGCCTCATCACTTTCAGTTGCTTATACGATTTCATTGTGCATCAACCTACCTTGCATCTCCTTCTGCACATTGAGAAAGCAGCGATTATTAACAAATAATCAGCTAGTGCTATATTAAGGCATGCACGACAGTATAGAAAGAAACATAGATCCCAACGGCTGTTTCTGCACTACTCACATAAGTACTTTCTGTAGCATCAGTGACAAATGCATTCTTTTTCTTCGACCAACGCGTCTCTTTGTAGAAGTCGACCAAATTCCCATTCTCATTGCACTGTCATTTGTATGAACCATGTGACATTTGAACAACAAAGCTATGAGTAACCACCTTTAGTGATAGTAAAGTAATATTGTCACTAAAATCTCCAAGTAAAGTGCATTTTTACTATTCTATTTAAAATTAAAAGATTGTTTTCCCTTAGACATGCTCAAGTAATCGGACGAATGATTTACGTCCTGATGTGTGATTAATGGCTTGCTTGTTTCGGTTCTCCCGATTTTGAGCTGAAATTTTCTGTCATACACAATAGGGAACAATTACTTATAATAGACAAACAGATTTTCCACCACAATATTTAGACATATTAAATATATACATATTATATGGTTGTATGTGAGAAAGACTATCTGTACCTTGAAGGCATCGCTGCCCCACCTTTCACACAACTTTACCCATACAATGGGGTCCACCAGACTAGTTCCATTAGCCAACGCTTCTGCATGGCTTCCATAGGATTCATAAATCTTGTGCAAGTCATGGTGGAAGGAGTTGAAGCGCTTACGTAAGGCCTTTGTCACCGTCAATCGGTGGTTTTCGCGATCCCAGTCCAACACAAAGTCACTCTACATAAGGCAGCATGCAAACAATCAATGTGTCATCTCGTTATTTAGGCGATGATTATAGTACATAAACAACACCCCAAACAAGGACAATTAAATTTTTTACTTACCCGAACACGGTCAATGAGCTCCTCTTTAATCGCTGGTGGCACATCCGACCAACGCTTGTAACTCATGTCACAGTATTGTTTCACAATCCACGATACTCGTGTTGTGAACATAGAAGCGTGTTCACAACATGGGGCTGTCTCACCATCGTTTATCTTCAACTGCACTTTCCCGTTCTTCCTTAGCTTGTCAAAGAAAATGCATCTAGATGGCCCACGAGTTCGTCTCCTCTGTTCTTGCGTTCCTTCGGTCTCCATTGGGGCATCTGCAGCTGTATTTTAAGGTACAATATATTAGTATTTTAAAGTGTAATGTGGAATATTCACACTTAATAACACATACAAACATGCTAATGCTTTCAAAATTAAAGTATTGGAAAAACATGCACCAGTTTGTTCTCCA
>NC_049905.1:9917838-9918972 GCF_001411555.2 Juglans regia
ACGGGGCCCATGTGTCTATCAATTTGGTTTTTTATATTCTGGTGTTTGATGGGAAGAATAAATATAGATATAAGTTATTATTGTGAGTATTTATTTTATACACATGATATGACATCATCTAAACCACACATCTCCTCAAGTGAGTGTTAGAAATAATCAATTAGAAGCAGCCACGCAGTGAGTACAAAGTGTGCACTGCTATGATAACTTCTCTCTAACATTATTCTAAACTGGATATTCATTTCTCTAACTCCTCAATTTACATAATCTACTATTGATATCCCTCTTCAATTGAGCCCATTAAGGAATACTTGCAGGTTTTCTCCATTATAAACCTAATCCACCAATAATCTAATAATTCTTATATTAACATAAGAAAGCATGTATGTTGATCTACTGTCACAAATTTTCCGTAGCAAATTTGGTTATTTCCAACGAAATAAATTTAATCATTACAAACAGTTCATTATTAACAATGAAAATATAATCGTTGCAAAATCTACGATTGATTTGGTTACACAAAACTAAACTATCTCATATTATTTCATTTCATATAATCATTATAACTTTTCCAAACTCTCACATAAAATATAATAAACAAGTCAATTTTTTCAAATCTCAAAAAAAAATTGTATTAAAAAATTATATTATAATAATATTTTATTCAAATTTCAACAAATTAAACATCTCATCTCATCTCATCTAAACTGCGTAATCAAATGAGACCTTATCATTTCAAAAAGGCTGGCCTCTTGTAGAGATAATCTATTAATGTCAAGTCTCGATAAATATCATCTTATTTTGTAACAGATCTTATATATTACTATGAGTTTCCTACAGAAATTGTGATCTTTTTTAATCAAAACCTCACTTCCTAAGATTGAATAATCTTTATTATCTGGAACTTTCAAGATCCAAAAGCTCACAATTATTTAGTAATGATGCTTTATGAGAATGCATACTGTTTGTGTCAATATGTCTTGTAATGCTCATGTGTTTTTCCCTGTTGTATGGATTCTGCAGAATGGGCATGGATATCAATCATGCCATTAATTGATGTTACTGTATTTGCATCTATCTCAAGATTTTCATTTTCAATTATAATCATTGTCATTGTGTTGAGCAGAACAGAAA